>NW_022060278.1:1613868-1668435 GCF_007364275.1 Archocentrus centrarchus | reverse complement strand
ACATGTGTGACAAACTGCACACACTTTGTGTGTTGCTGATATTTGTTGAGCATTAAAAACGTTGCATTTACCTGCCACACGTCCTCCTTCATGCTCGCTCCTCTTCAGTAGCGCTAGCTAAGCTGTTTATGTGCCGCGAGCATAACTTACGGACTCGGTCCGGCCCGCTGTAACCCCTGATTATAGCGCTATAAATGAGACATTAATTACATGGGTTTGTGATTTAATCCCTTTACCCGATAAGCCCCGGTGATGGAGGATACGCCAGTACGATTGTCTCTATAGTTAATATTCCTCCGGCTCAGATCGCTTGATGACTGACGGCGCACTGACCGAAAACGCAAACCTCCCCTGACGTGTAAAAAGTAACGAGTCTGTTTTGAAATGTAAGAAGTAGAAAGTACCGATACGTGTGTAAAAATGTAGGGAGTAAAAGTAAAAAGTACTCAGAAAAATAAATACTCAAGTAAAGTACAGATACCTAAAAAAATCTCTACTTAAGTACAGTAACGAAGTATTTGTACTTCGTTACTTCCCACCTCTGCTCTTCACATCATAATTTCTCTGTTCAGATCATAGTATTAGTGTTTATAATAGAACGGGTCATTGATACCTGTCATTTATTCAACAATCCCAGAAAACTCCTTTGTGAGTCCACAACCGCCTCCTCTGTATGTAACCAGCTATGTTGAGCCAAACATGACAAATACTGGGTCTTCCATCCTGTGCTTCATGGTAGACCTGTGACCTGCTGTGATGAGTTTTATGTTGCACTTTCAAATTATTCTTTATACATACACAACAATAATTGAACAATGCTACATTCACCCCCAGATTTAATGTATTTATAGGCAGACAACAGGTGCCATACACTTGCCAGGATATGAAGTCAAAAGACCATGAATAGTCACTACAGATGCACTGTGGGAAATGACAGATGGAAAGTGATGGTCACCATTTATTTCTGTCTGAAACATGTCAGCAAACTCAAACAACATAATTTCTACTCTGCAGATAACCTCTCTTACTGAGGATTGATGCTTTGGCTGGAAATCTACGCCATAACCGGAAACCCCTCTGAACCCTACGCTGCCACCTACCACATAACCTGATGTGTTAACTACACGTTGGGTCAATGCAGCCCACATCGATTGTGATTGGCCTGTTCAGTACCATTGATTCTGCCTGTGCATTTCAGGTTACTTTTTCCCTGCAGTTTTAGAATGTATCAATGAGAGAATAGCAATAGCATCAATAATAAATGCTAACAAAGGTGAGAGAATGAGTATCCATCCATTTTCTTTTGCTTATCTGTGTGGCCGGGTCGCAGGGGCAGCAGCGTAAGCAGAGAATCCCAGACCTGACTCTTCCCATCCACCACCGCCAGCTTATCCAGGGGAACACTGAGCTGTGGCCTCGGTGTTCCCTCGGGCATCCAAGTCAGATGACCGAATGACCTCAACTTGTTCCTTTCTCTAAGGGAGAAGCCAGCCAGCCTACAAGCAGCCTTTCTGCTGCTTGTATTCACGATCTTGTTCCGTCACTACCCAAAGCAAAACCATAGGTGAGGTTAAGGATGTAGATTGACCAGGAAACTGACAGCGTCACTTTCATGCTCAGCTCTTCACCATGACAGATCAGTGCAAGGGCCACAACTCCTCCATGTGGGGGAGCAACTTGTCCCTGAGCTGGAGTGGGCACTCCACCCTTTTCCAGCTGAGGACCATGGCCTCAGACTTAGAGGTTCCCATCCCAGTTGCTTCACGCTCGGCTGTGAAGATTCCAGTGTGAGCTGGAGGCCACCGCCTGATGAAGCCAACAAGACCGCATCATCCACTAAAAGCAGAGACGATATTCTGAGGTGACCAAGACTATGAACATTAACCAGAATTAAGGGCACTGGTAAACTTAGCATGTGATCAGTTCCCAGTATCAACACCTTTCCACATGTACATTGTAAACAGACCTATCAACCTTACCTGGGGAACATTGGGTGGCATTTTTTATCACAAAAAACTCACACCAGTACACTGTAACATCCTATTGTGAGCGCAGGATGTTATGAGAGGATCCATTACGTTTCTGACAGTCATAGCAGAGTAACAGGAAGCTGTCATCTGAGAACTTCCTCACTCTCCACTCAGCAGAGTTTCCCTCACAGGTCAGTAAAACAGACTCAGAGCAGAAGTGCTGCACCCTTTCAGGGCTCACTGTAAGAGATGCATTATGGCAATTGTGGCAAAAATTTTAATCAGGTGATCTAGGAGTCACTGGCCATTTTTCATGCAAACCTGAAACCTGAAATTTCCAGCACAGACACATCATATAAAACATACAGTTCAGGTGCTGCTGCAGATGCACAGGTGAGCCACGAGCAGTAAGGCTATTGAGGAGAACTGGGTTTGAATCTGCCCCAGCTCATTTTAAAAATGTGCAGTTCACACAGAGAACCATTAAATTCAAAGTCAAATGACTCCAAAGTGACGGCTGCACATTAGAGCTCTGACACTTTAAACTGGATGCATTGAAACAATAAAGGTTTCTGTCCCACAGCCTGATGAAGGAGACGTGGAAATCACTTCAGTTTGTCAGCAGATCAAAGTAAAATTAATGTGTTTGATTGAACAGGTTTTCTTGGTGTGTGTACTGTGTTCAAGGAGTTTCAATTCCAGCAGAGTGAAAGAGACTCAGAATCCACTATAGCAACATTTGTATACTCAAGAGATTTAATAACACAGGATCTGTCAGAATGCCACAACTGCGGCAACCTGACCAGGATCATGTGGCTGGAATGCTGGAAGCAGGGTGGACCATCAGACAAGTTGAGCAATGGGAGCAACGAGTCCTGATGTCAACCCCATAGAAAAGCTGTAGAGTTGTTTGAGTGACAGCAACAATGTAATCATCCTCTCCAGACTCAGCAGCAGCTCCTGGCAGCAGTGATTGAAGGATGGACTGCCATCCCACAGGAGGACATGCAGAGGTGTGCCAGTCCATGAGAAGGAGTATTACTCCCATAATGAATACACACGGTGGGTACTCTAATTACTCATTGTATCTTCTTTTTTTGTAAACTGGTGATATGTCACTTCAACAATGTATGGTGCTTACGTATCTTATTATTTTATGGTCCTTATTCGAGTGGTTGTTTGCATACAACACAAACTACACCAGTGAATAGACAAATAAATGCTGTGGGGCACTTTTAAATCCCTTGAGCGTACACTTTCTGCTTCATCAAATGAATACACAAACATTCCTGTGACACAGTTTGTGCTTCATTCAATGATTTTAGCAATTAACAACTTGCACCCCGAAAATGTTTTCCCCCAGCAATGAATCTCTATTACACTTAAACATACTGTAATTTTTTTAAATGTTGAAAATGTGGTGATTCTGATTTTAAATCAAAACTCAGAACATGACGTGTTCGACAGTTTTAGTTTTTATTCTTCCAGCTGCAGACTTGGAGAGAAAAATATAAAAGCAGAACATTAATGCTCATATAACAATACAACTGCAAATTTGTTTGTTGCCAACAGAAAAAGAAAAAAATATCAAGGAATAAAATTGCATTTAAGAATATACATATATGTTACTGCTCACCAAAGAAGCACAATGATGCTATTAAAAATCTTTAGAGCCTCCTACTCTCCGCACACAGAGGGCCGAGAGCTTCCAGGAACAGTGACGCTTTTCCAGAGATTTGATTGGTCAGAAGGCGGCAGCATGGTTACCATGGTGATATATTCTGGTAAGAAGTGAACCACCTTCATAGTACAGAAAATCCAGGTCTAACCCTGAAGGTACCTGGATGTGTTGTTGACCACTTCTTTTTATGGACCTGAAACAAAGTCACAACAAATACAATATAAACAAAACCACAGTGGCACTGAAAATGTGAGGCTGCTCTGTGACCTTTGAAATGATTTTTTATGAATATTATCACACACCATTTTTTATCAAGAATTTTCCAGATTTTAGACACATGCGTATTTGAAAGGCCTGTTTTTTTTTATTATAAGGCTAAAATAGTAAAGCATTGAATGGAACAAAAGTAAATCATTCACTATATTGCCAAAAATATTCACTTGCATATGAACTTGAGTAAAATCACATTCTTAATCCATCCATCCTCTTCCACTTATCCTGTTCAGGGTCACTGGGGGGCTATCCTCTCACCCTGTCAGGGGGGCTATCCCAGCTGACAGGGTGAGAGGCAGGGTACAACAGACGACCATTCACACTCACATTCACACCTATGGGCAGTTTAGAGTAACTGCAGGTCTTTGGACTGTGGGAGGAAACCCACGCAGACACAGCATTGTGCTTGCTGATGTAAGGCTTGGATGCAGCTGCTTGGCCATAGAAACCCATTCCATGAAGCTTTCTATGTGCTGTTCTTGAGCTAATCTGAACACCACATGAAGTTTGGAGGTCTGTAGCGACTGATCCTGCAGAAAGTTAGTGACCTCTGCACACTTTGCACCTCAGCATCCACTGACCCCGCTCTGTCATTTTATGTGGCCTACCACTTCAGGGCTGACTTACTGTCATTGCCAATCACTTCCAGTTATAATATAATTAACAGCTGACTGTGGAATATTTAGTAGTGAGGAAATTTCATGACTGGACTTGTTGCACAGGTGGGATCCTATCACAGCACCGCGCTGGAATTCACTGAGCTCCCATTGAGCTGAGCCATACTTTCACTAATGTTTGTAGAAGCCGTCTGCATGCCTAGGTGCTTGGTTTATACATCTGTGGTCATGGAAGTGATTGGAACACCTGAATTCAATGATTTGTATGGCTGAGTGAATACTTTTGGTAATATAGTGTATGATACATATTGCTTTAAATGTAATTTGATTACTAATGATTCAGTGTTGATAGTGTTAACATTTGTACCTGAGGCTGATTCAAGATTCACATTATTGTAGTCAGAGCTCTCCTCTGTGTTGTCATGTCTCCCTGTTAAGATGATAGTATGTTTATTATCTTTGTTATGACACAATGCCAAAAACAAATCATGATTTTTTAAAATATTTTCTGCACTCACTCCTTTTATCAAAACCTTCAGTCTGAAGAGTAGATGTGACATTACTGTATTTATCTGCAGATCCACCTGAAATGATGACATGACATGAAGTTTGATCAGCCAGATGTAATCTTTGCATTGCTTTCAGAGTTTATACTTTACCCACTTCCGGTGTTTCCAGAGACTCTGACCGATTCATAGACTGAAGTATCACCTACAGGACCAAGAAAATAAGAGATCAGAAAACTATTATACTCTACAAACTTAGTGATGAAAAGGTTTAAAAAAAAACAGAGAGAGCAAGAGAGATAATTTCTGACCATGAAGAAGAGAGGAGTAAACTTGAGTTTCACTCTGGTTGGCTGTTTGTTGTGCAGTTTGATTGATGTTCAGAGGTTGAGTGAACCTTAGACATGTTGCAAACACTGTAAATTAACAAGGAACACTTATACTGTGGTGTCGTGTTTAAAATGAAAGTAAACTGTTGTACCAACCTGTTAAAACAAGAATCTGTAAAAGAGAAAAATATTATTACACTGGTTTGTAGTGACTTTGTTTTAAACTGTCACAAGTGAGAATCAGAAAAGGTCTCACCCTTTATCCTTCTGTAGCAACACATCAGCTGCAGCAGAAGCAAAATAATAATTCCACAAACAAGCCCGATGATGAACGGTACGATAAATGAACCGCTTTCACATCTGAAACCTGAAGTGACAAAATTTCCTGTCAGATCAGACAAACTCGGTGCCAGACAAAGTAAATCTATTTAATACTATATAAAATAATAAAGTTATTTAACACCACAACTGTTGTTGTAATATAGCCTACCTCCTACAGTGATGTGACTGCATTGCTGAGCTCTCCTGATCCAGACTCACACCAGTACACTGCAGTACCTGACTGTGATGTGTTGATGTTACATGTGGATCCAGTCATTGTCCTACAGTCAGAGTTCAGTCGGCCGTCCTCAGTGAACTTCTTCACTCTCCACTCAGCAGAGTTTCCCTCACAGGTCAGTGAGACAGAGTCAGAGGTGAAGTGTTGCACTCTGTCAGGACTCACTGTGAGAGACGCTGCTGAATGAACATCTGGAAACAACATGTAAGGAGGAGTAAAATGCAGCAATGCATGCATCATTGGGCTCCATTTTGCCAGTGAGCCTGAATTAAATAAGCAGTGAGGAAAATTGATGGATGGGTTGATGTTTGTTTCTTTGGTGGTTTTCAGTGAATATCAGTCTGTTTCTCTCCTCTACTTGTCCAAATGTTCTCCACATTTTACTCCCTCATTATATGAGTAGTGACTGCTTTTCTCCCCCCTTTGGAAATCTCAGACTTGTGTTCTACATTGTTGTGTGTATGTGTAGTCTGTCCTCTTTTAATGTCTTCATGGTGGAGAAGTACTAAATAAATATCCAATTAGGAAACATAAAAGTATGCCAATTATCTGCCAATGTGGGATCTATCTGTCATTTTAGTTGTAGAAAATAGAGGGATAGTGATAATGAAAGAAAAAAAAATAAACCCTCACCTGCAGACCAGACAAACTTTGGTTCACTGTGATCAGTGTGATACTCTGGGTCTCCTCTTCCAGCTCTACACACATATCCTGCTGTGTGTGTCTGTCCATCAATGATGTAGGAGTCCTGTGCAGTCCCACTGCCATCAGGTAGCAGCTCATAACTGTAGGATTTCTCTGATAGATCAGGAACAGCTTTATACCAGTAGAAGCTCCATCCTGCAGACGGATGTTCAACCTCACAGTTCAGAGTTACTGAGGCTCCAGGACTCAGCCATGATGGAGACACAGTGAGGACAGGACGGGGTTCATCTGTCAATAAAGATTTTATCTCAGTGTTTAGTTAATGATGCACCACTCACACTCACATTCACACCTTTGGGTAATTTAGAATCACCAGTTAACCTAACTCCAGTAACTGCATGTCTTTGGACTGTGGACAAACTCCACAGAAGGGCCGAGGTGGATTCAAAGCCAACCTTTCTAGCTGTGAGGCAACAGTGCTAACCACCACACCCCCAATCTGATGGGCAGGTTAATGCACGTTATTGATGAATTGATTAGTTTTTCATGTCCTGCAGCCTGGCGTTGCTTCCAATGTCAGCATATAGATACCAGCTCAGTAATAAGAAAATATTAATATAATAAAAGTAAAGTGGCAGGTAATTTCAAAGCACAGTAGGATGTTTGGCACCATTTGCTATTAGTTCTACAATTTCCTCCATCCTGCATGTGTTTACATTACACTTCTTATTCTGTGTTCACAACCACAGAAACACTAAATGTTGTTACTCAGTGAAGATCCTGTCAGCCTAACAGTCTCCCACCTGCATCCAAAGGCTCTCTATTAGATCTCATTTCTATTTTGTTTTTGACATTTTCTTATCTTTTGTCAATGTTATTGTTCATTTTAGGCTTTTAATAGTTCATGTAATGCATGCTGGTGTCCTTGTGATCCTAGTTTGTGTCATGTCCTGGGCCGTTGGCCCAGCGTTTTGTGTTAATAGTTTATTTCCTGAGTTTGTCCTCCCTGTATGTTTGTCATGTTCCCAGTGTTGTGACTTGTCTGCGTGTTCCTTGGTTTATCACTTCCTGTTTTATTTTGCCAATGTGATTTCCTTGTGCTTTGTGTTTAGCTTTGCTTCCCCTGTGTAATTAGTTTCATTTGCCTCACCTGTTGTTCCCTGCTGTTTCCTCTTGCCTGATTACCCATTGTGTATTTAAGCCCTCTGTTTTCATTTGTTCTCTGTCGCGTCGTTGACGTTGTGTGTCCGTGTGTTCCTGTGTTCCCTGCGCCTGCCCTTCGTCTCCCTGTGCCTCCCTTCCAAGGTTTTTGTATTTTTGTTTTTCCCCTGCTTCAATAAATCCCTTTTAAGTACGCTGACTTCTGGAGTCCTTCGTGTCAGCCATTCCTCGCCTGTTTCCTCCCCGGCCATGACAGTTTGAATGAGCTCACTTTCTTTTGTCTGTCCTAATAAGATTTTTACCCTTTAGTCAAGAACAGGTTTGTTAGAACGAGCTGTTTCTACTTTTTCTTTCAGTGTTTCATTTTGAATAAGCCAGTGCATAATTTAATGTCATTTATGAATGATTAGTTTGTTATTATATAATTGACTGTCTTTTTGTAACAACCATAACTTTGAAGCAGCCTTGAATACAAAGAAGTGAAGGTGTAGGCAGTGAGGCATTCAGCACGGAGAGTGATGTTGTTTCTGTTTGAGGACATTCCTGGATCGACCCCTGATCCCAAATAGGATTTTTAGAGGAAAAGAAATCAGCTTCAAGCCTTTCTTAAAGTCCAGAAAATACTACAGTTTTTTTTTATTTTCTGTGTACTGTATGAGAGCTGCAGTGAGGAGGTCAGGGTGTGTGGTGGGTGTAGAAAGGTCAGAGGAAACATTAAATGTAGTGTGAAATCAAAGTTACCTAAACATAAAGTACGCACTTGTTGGCAGGAGATCAAAAAGAAAACGAAATAAATGAGTTAACAGCACATTTCACAGGCTGAGTTTGAAAGTTATAAAAATGAGATCTTCAGACTTTATATTCCAGGTTATAAACATTATGCTGACAAACTTAATCAGAATCCTTTTATTTAGTTTTATTTGAAGCAGACAGGCTGTCAGTTTGACCTGCGGTTGCTTTTGTTTTGACAAAGACGCATCAGATTGAGTTTGAACTGAAACACCAATCACTGCATTTCTTGACATCAGCTAGAATACCATACTAACACACCAACACACAATCACATGAATGCAGCAGCTACAACTTTCTACTACAAATACCTTTCACTGTCATGGTCGCTGCGTCTTGGACCCAGAGTTTTGAGTTATCTTGTTATGATTCCTGGTTTTTATTCTTTATGTTAATATTTCAGGGTTCTTATCTGGTTCTGCTCAGTTATGTTATGTTCCCTTAATCTCTGTATTCCTGTCTCTCTTGTATTTCCATGTCTGGTTGAGTTCTAGTCTCGTCTCTCTCTGTTGTGTCTCTGGTATCGTGTCACTTATGTTTTGTGAGTCCATGTGTCTGGATTCTGTCTCTCTGTCTTATGTCACGTCCACATCTGTTTCTATGGCTGCTTGGTTCCTGTTTTACTTTGCTAGTCTCATGTTTTGTGTGCTTCACGTTCAGTTTCCTTCTGTCTTGTATTGCTTAAATATTCCCAGCTGTGTCTCCACCTGTTCCTGATCCTGTTGTCACCCTTGTTTGTATTTAAGCCCTGAGTTTTCCTGTGTTTGTTGTTTAGCTATATTAATAATCCTCATTAAAGGAACCTCTTAGTCAAGTCTGCCTCCTGTGCACTGCATTTTGGGTCCAACATTGGTTTTGACATTCACACCCTACCTGTCAGATGTCACAGGTGAACAGCTGAAAGCACCTAAGGACTGATCAAAAACACAAAGGCTCACATGCAGTATGCTTCACAAAATACCAATGATGTGACTTTCCCAAATGTGGGTCTAATAGAAACTATTTTATCTTATCAACAGCAGGATGAGATGCAGAGCAGCTGATCAGAAAACATCAACATGGATCTTAAATACGAGCAGAGACACTCTTAAAGTAGGAAGTCTCAGTTTTTAACTTCTAGCTGCCATTAAGAATGAATTTAATTATTTGCAGATTGAAACTGATGCACATTATCAACCAAATATGAACTGCCCAACACACTGTAGCACAAAAAAGTGCACACTTCAGTATTCAACACACCAAGATGAAGAACTCGATCCTGAACACCCTCACAAAACATTATATAGCATGTAGTGTGTGTGTGTCTGTGTGTGTGTGTCTGTGTGTGTGTGTGTGTGTGTGTGTGTGTGTGTGTGTGTGTGTGTGTGTGTGTGTGTGTGTGAGTGAGACTACAAAATCGCTGCAAGAAAAAAATGTCGGATTCACAAAATTGGTTAGCTGGAAGTCCATGACCTTGTTTAGCAGCTCCAGAGCAAATAATGTGACGTAAGAGGAAAGAAAACGTAACAGGGAAAACTGAGCAGAGTGAAAAATCTGACCCCAAAAGAATATAAAGATATCTATGCAGCACCGGGAAAGAATAGATTCAAATTTTCTGCACTCCTACACACTCAAAGTACACAAAAAAATTATTTAACAGCTAAAAAACTGGATTTTGCACATTTCCCCTTTAACAAATTGAAAAACTACAATGAGCTGCTATCAGCTGCAGCTCTCTGACTAATAATGTGTTTGTACCATTGTGACATTTGTAAAATGTTGATCACACAACAAACATGACTTACTTGTTACTGACAGTGTGAAGGCTTCACTCCACTCTGTTGAAGAATATGAGTCATCTCTGCGTCGACTCTTACACATGTAGTCTCCACTGCTGGACTCAAAAACTCTGAATGTCCAGTAAATACTCTGTGTCCACTGTGTGGTTTTCCTGGGTCCTCTCCATCCATACTCCCACTCAGTGGGTTCACCTCCTTCCTCCACCTCACATGTCAGAGTGATCGTCTCACCGCTGAATATCTGAGGCCAGTTGTGTTGTTGTTGTTTTACAGCAACTTTATTGGAAACTGTTTACAGATGTTAACAGTTGAGATACAAACAGAAACATGAAATCAACAGAGAAAACTTAACATTGTATGTTTGCTAATCATGAGTGAATGTTTCAAACTAAATTACTGAACTCACAGGTTATCTCAATGCTGACTTCATCACTTATATCAGTGTAGTAAACTGGGTTTCCTCTTCCTCCTCTGCATCTGTAGATTCCTCCTTGAGATACTCTGATAACTCTGTTTGGTTGATCATCTCTTCTGATTTGAACCTCAGTGGTTCTTTGGGTGCGTCTGAACCACTCATATTTCCACTCAGCAGATCTCCCCACAGAGCAGGTCAGTGTCACACTGCCCCCTACTGGTATGATTGTTGTTCCTGCAGTCAGTGTGGCCCTGGGTTTATATGCTGTTATGGAAGAGAAGGAAAAGATATGCAAACAGGATTTATTATAAAGCCAAAAACATACAAAAGTTAAAAAGCAGGATTAACTATGAAGCCAAAAATCAGACAAAAAGTTAACATTTAAAGTATGTTTTAATGTTATGCAGCTTCCCATTTACAGCAAATCTAAACATTTGTTTGCTTTTTGTTTGTTTTTTCTCTGCAGTTTGAGATCATTTTAATTTCTATCTCAACATGGTGACAGAACTACAGTAACTCAGGTTGTAGATCTGTAAATAAACCCAGTTTTAACTGTTTGTCCATTCACTGACCTGAAGAAGTCACACTGAATGTAAACTAATACAGTTCACTGAAGGACACACAATAGTGGGTTAAGAGGGCTCTGTGTGGATAACAGAAACATCAGTCACCTTTTATGAAACTTTGATGTTTCTTATTTTCCTTTTTTAATTTAATTGTATCCACAGTTGTTGTTTTACATTAAAACACACACATGTAGTAATGATGATCAGAGTCTGTGAGTATTTTAGTGCTGTGTACACTGTGAGCAAAGTAACAGGTAAAATACAGACGTCCTGTTAAGTTTCACAGCATCAGAAAAAAGTTTCCATGACAACAATAATTAAATGTATTTTATCATTGAGGTGAGTATTTGAACAGAGATCATAAATTTATGCTATTGGTCACTGAGGACTTACCTGATACAGTTACAGAGACAGTGTTACTGCGCTTTGTATCACGTGAGCTCTTCCTGCGACCAGAACACTGATATTTCCCACTGTAACCTGTAGATGTAATTTGTAATCTGTAGTCTTTGTTTGTGTTGTAGGGGACATATTCTCGACCATCCTTGTTGAGTTTGTATTCCCAGTCAGTGTCTGCTCCTTTATTCATGTCACACATGAAGGTAACAAACTCTCCAATGAAAAAACTGCAGCAGTTGGGTTCAATAGTTAACACAGCATCTAGAATCCAACACAAACACACCATTAACAATCTAACACACTATTATGCACTATAGGAGGAAACATCTGTGTTTATACTGTATGTTAATAAAATGAGGAATTTATTGAGAAATAAGTAAAAACAAACAGAAACAAACAGTGCTTAAGATTGTGGTTTGAAATTAATCTTTATGCTAATTAAAAGAAAGAAATGAAAAAGTGAAAGTGTTCAGTCACCTTGAGCGTGTCCAGTGCAGAGGAGCGTACAGAGCACTACAATAAAGGCAGAAACTTCAGACATCATCAAACTAAAGACACACTCAAATATGGCAGAAATAAAACACTTGGGCTTTTAGCAGTGGCTGCTGTGATTGGCTGCATTTTAGATTAAGATGTAAAATGCATCAAATGATCACAGATGAAGAAACAAACCTTTCTTAGATAAACTAAAGCAGCTCCACTCTAATCTGAGTCAGTGCACTAAAATCTAATCCAGGCTACAAACAACCATGTTGAACAAACATGAGAGTCCTCTGTTCAAATGAACTGAAATGCTCCAAATGACTGATACTCTGTTCTTCTCACTGAAACATGTTTATCAGTCAGTATGAATCAAACTATAGAAGTCAGTGATGTACTCACAGAATAGGCCCAGCTCACAGAGCAAAGTGGGTCCCATCCTCACATCCAGCAGCGACACGTCTGAAAACTTCTACAACTTCCTGTAAAGAGAAAGAGTGAAGCAGCAGCTACGAGAAGTAGAAGCAGGAAAAAGAAGCTGCATTTAATACAGACAAGATCAGAGTTTGTCTCAGACTTCTTCTTCTGGCTGCAGCCTCTCTGTGCTTCCTTCCTTTTACACCCTCAAACAGCTCCTGTAGCTTTGACCGCAGCAGTTGGTGACGTGTTTACATTTCCTGTCCACTGCAAACATATAAGCTTCTTTCTTGTGTGTTGTGTTCCTACATTTCTCTATGATATGCTAATGAGTTGTTCAAGTCAGGTGACATATTTTGTGGATCATAGTTGTTTCCTTCCTCTTTTTCTTTAGAAACTTGTAAGTTATTTTTAAACTGTTCTGTGCATCAGGATCATACTGCAGGGTTCAATTTAAGGTGATTTTATTCAGGCTTTGGTGAGAGTCGAGTCATTCGGCTGACTGCAAGTATTCAAGGTTCTTATGATCGGTCCAAATCATGATGGTTGTTCTGCTCTCTTCAGCCAGTGCCTCCATTCTTCTAGGGCTAGTTTCACTGCCAGCAGTTTTCCATATCGTACTTGCATTCTGCAAAAGAGAAATGAGGAAATTAAAAAGGCACATGTATGCTTTTTGTTATTAACTACCCAGGACATGATGGTGCCCACTTCATAGTCTGATGCATCTATTTCTACAATGTTTTCTAGAAGAACGTGACAACTTGTTCTTCATTTTCTCCCATGAAGAACAAGTTGGCACCAACTGGAGAAGAGGGAGGTCTGAATATCCTGGTGGCTCGGGAATCTGAGATGTAATTTTCCATTGCTTCTGTTTCAGGACTAGTGGGCACTGTGGCTGCTGGAAGTAAATCTATAGCACAGAGGAGAGCAAAGAGCTTCCAAAACAACAAACTGTATTAATTCATGTTGATTTCCAGAAAGGACAAGGTCAGCTGGAGAAGTTTGGTGTGTTGGCATTCAGTGCAGAGACAAGAAGAGTTTCAGAGAGACTTTCTACTAGGATATTAAGCTGTGAGTGAGCCTAGAATCAATAAATTGAGGCTGTGGTGCAATTACCTTCTGCTGCAGCTGCCTCTGAACCCCTGCAATCCAGAAGTGGTTGTGGAAAGCAGAGTCCTGAGGCGTGCTGCAATCTTGAGTTTTGCTCCCTCCTCCCACAACCTGTTATCTAGTTTGATGGGAATCAGTGGTGTTAGTGTATTTTGAGGCTAACTCATTGATCAACTGTTCACTCAAACTCTGACAGAATGACTCTTACTGGGCCTCATCTTCTGACACTGTCCCTGATGTAATGTTGTAGGGGGGCAGAAGCATTGTCAGGTTGTAGAGAGTGATCACAAACTGCTTTGAACTACAAAATCATTGGCAGTAATAAAATGCTAATTAATTGTTTAGAAATCATACAATGTGATTTTCTGGATTTGTTTTAGATTCTGTGTCTCACAGTTGAAGTGCACCTACGATAAAATTACAGACCTCTCCATTCTTTTCGGGGTGGCTGTAGCTCAGTAGGTAGAGCAGGTCACCTCCTGATCGGAAGGTCAGCGGTTCGAATCCTGGCTACTCCAGGCTACATGCCAATGTATTCTTGGGCAAGATACTTAACCCCAAGTTGCTCTCCGACCGTTCTGTCGGAGTATGAATGCGTGTGAATGTTAGTTAATTAAAAAGCACTTAGCTTCGTGAAAATGGAAGTGCTTGTATGAATGGGAGTGCATGGGTGAATGCAAACAGGTTGTATAAGTGCTTTGAGTGCTCATACTGAGTAGAAAAGCGCTATATAAGAGCTAGTCCATTTGTAGGTGAGGAAACCTGCAAAGTCAGCAGTGTATCAAATACTTCTTCTCCCCACAGTATGACTGCACATTTGCTGAGTATGAAATTGAATGTCTACTAAAAACACATTAGCTGTGGTGTGACTGAAGCCTTGTTATTGCTGCCACATCTCTGCATGTGTAAAGGGGAACTGGACATTTGCTCTGCTTGCTATAATACATGTTTTTGTAGTGCTTTTTTTTTTCTCAGCATGCATTCAATTTACTGTGGAAACATGGGTAGATATAAAGAGATGCAGCCCTATATTGAATATAGCACAATGTCTATAACACAGTGTTTTAATAAAATGACTGGCTTGCATGAGGAAACTGCTGATCAGTAGTGTTTCATGTCTGCAGCAGCAACAAAGAG
The DNA here is from genome assembly GCF_007364275.1 of Archocentrus centrarchus. Taxonomy (NCBI): domain Eukaryota; kingdom Metazoa; phylum Chordata; class Actinopteri; order Cichliformes; family Cichlidae; genus Archocentrus; species Archocentrus centrarchus. Next base: position 1,653,603 of record NW_022060278.1, on the reverse strand, counting down.
CTGATCTCTCTCTCTGCTGTCAGCTATCAGAGCTAAAACATGTTCTCTGGAAGGCAGCACACATTTAGCTTCAGTCACTCTTCCTCATTTTAGTTCTGCAGTTCATGAGATCATGTTTCATTTATTTATTTTTAGTGAAGAGATGGTGCAGATAAGCCTGTAGCTAAGAGGTAACTTAAAGTTATACCATACTAAAATATCAGTGCTGTGTCTTTTTTTGAGAAATGACCCACAGGTCGTGAATGGTTGTCTGCCTCTCTGTGTTTGACCTTTGACAGACTCAAGGGGTGGCTGTAGCTCAGGATGTAGAGCAACTCACCTACTAGCAAGGTTGCTGGTTTGATCCCTGACTGCTCCAGTCTGCAAGTAGTTAGTGTCTTAACACATGAGCATAATTTAAATGAACAGGTGCTGTTATTTTGTCGTATACTGCAGCTTTGAGTATTCTAGAAAACTGTTCCTAAAGTGTAAACACTGAGTACAAAACAAAAAGAATTTCAGTTTTTGCCTGTTGCTGCAATAATAAAGCTATAAAGTTGTTATTTTTTCTAAAAATATTTTTGTTTGGTTTTGGTTATTTGGTTTAATTAATTCATCAATCTAATAAAAATAATTATGGTATTTATTGACTTATTACATAATTATACTACTGTAGCTCCACCTTGGATGGCATTTATGCTGCATCACTGCAATATTGGTTGCATCTCCTCCACCACAAAAACCAGCATCAAGTTCATTAATTTGGTGGCACCTTCATCCAAACTAACATTAAAAGTTGCTCTTTGTGGTTTCAGAGCTGCAGCAGCTGCATCATTGTCCTCCTGTGAGAGCATGGCCTCTGCTGCAGAGACACTTCAGATCAGCCAGGCTCAGTTTACATCTCACTGGGATGTTTTTGTCCTCCTCAAATACAAATTCAAATTGATGGTTCATTGACTTAAAGGCTGCTGTTACTGCTATAATGTTAGCTGAGCCACAGTGACACACAGAATATAAACCAAAAACCAAACTGAGCGTCACTTTGGGTGATTGTGAGTGACTTCATTTGCTGAAGTGTCGCCATCTTACTTTGCTCCCAGAGGTATTGTTGTTCTGATCATGAAATCTGATCACGTTCTGATTGATGAAACATTCTGATCTGGAGAAAAACAGAGAAATCAAAACCAACCTGCCAGGATAAACGCTCCTACAAGTGTTTATCCTTATCCCAGAGACAGAGACCTGTGCATACACACATTATTCCATTCTTTCAAATTATTTCTGAAATTCATGCAGAAAGGACGTAGAAAATGATACATTTTGTTACCTAAATGGAATGAAATCTAACTTTGACATCAGAGCAGTCTGAGCATTAATGAACTACTTTATGATCAAGAAACCATAATGAAACTGTACTCAGTGACTCTGAATGAGACCAGCTTCTCTGCACAATGAAAACATGAGGAGTGAGTGAGTGAGTGAGTGAGCTAGTGAGTAATTAGAATTTTACGGCATATGTGAAAAACATGCAGACACAGATCGATCACTCTGCATATTAAAGAGTTTATAAGTTTATCCTGATGCGTCAGTGCATTAAAACCCAAGAGAAACAGATCAAGAGCTGCATGAATGAATGGGTGGCTTTCAGGCAGGCAAAAAAGCCTCATTAAATAGTGCAGCTGCTGCTGTGGGTGTGAAACAATATGGCTGCCGTCTGTGGGTCATGTGTCACAGTTGATGATGTCACAGGTTGGTTTGTTTTATGTTTTGTGCATTGACACAACCTTTGACCAGCTGCCAGGGAGTCAGAGAGGAACAAACCATCCAAATGCAGATTTTTGTTGTTGCTGTAGTTTGTGTTTGTGTTGTGGAACAGATAAAGGAACAGGGAACATACATGATGATGTAACTGCCTGTTTATTGCTTATTTGTTGCTTATTTACTGCTTATACAAGTTTCAGTACCTATTAACATTCAGGTGGTGGTTGTGATTCTTCAAGATATGGAACCTAAAAGTACCTGAAAACATGCAGAAACTTTTGAAATGTCTGTTTTTCTACAGACGCTTAAAGGCAGCTGCATTTCAGTGTGTGACGTATTTTCACAGCTTCACAGGATGTCACTTTCTTTCTTTAGTCCAGCATGTGTCATCACCACAGTGACTCTACTTGTGTCTGTGTTCACACAGTGTCACACATACTTTAATGCAGCAGTGATAATTATTACTATTATTCCAGGACAGGCAGATCATATAAAGTGTGTGATGCACACAGAGAGCAAAGTGAAATTCTCACTGTGCTCTTTGTGTTCTTGTCAAATCTCTGCTGTTTGCTGATAACAGAAAACAAGACATCTGCTAAATGGAGACTTTTGGCTGAAACCACAGGCTGCATTTCCTCTGTTCTAGGTGGTTCACACAGAGACAGTGAGGTCTGTCAGTGGATCAAAATAAACCTGTGGCAGCACAGACAGTAACCAACAACAGCCTTTCACACACATGTAGGTGTAACAGAGAGAGAGAGGACCTTTACAAAAGGGTGGACAGCAGCTAAAAGAGGGATGGCAGCAAAGAAGTACAGAGACCAAAGTAACTGTTAAGAAAATGTCATTTATTTACAATAGATGAAATTCATAAACTCTAAAACATGTCTGAGGCTGGATCCAAAGAAACAGCTCCATGTCTGTCCTGCTGTGCTGAACCCCGTGTTGGCCTCCTGTATCCATCTCTTTAAAATGGGGTTTCAGGGCAGGTGGACCTCAATGTGTTCACTGGGGAACAAACATGCAGAGTATAAAATAAAGTTTATTAATAAGAGCCACAGCATAAAAACACAGGGAAACCATAGAAGTTATTATTCCTCCTTGATGAAAATGTATTTATTGGATTTTTGTGTTTTAAAGTTTTGCATCTATCAGAAAGTAAACAACATTTCCATCTGCAAAGAAGTTTATTCAAAGACACAAACAGGTCAAAAATGATCTGATCTGCTGCTCAGCAGCTCTGAAGTTATCAAACCTTCAACTGAGGTTGTTGAGTTTGACTGAACGCTGCGTATTCTGACACATGATGGCAGCACTGCCAAAAAAAGAAAAAACAGCAGTGAGAAGACTATACACACACACCACACACACACACACCACACACACCACACACACACAGTGAAAACTACCAATGATTCAATCATTAATTTAACTGTATTGAACTGAATTATTGCTGAGACAAAATGAGACAAACACACAGAGTAATTACAGTAAACTGTGAAGAGCTGCACACATGAAAACTTCAGACAGCAGTGAGTTCATATCAACAGTAAATATTTCTGTCATTCAACACATCATCTGCAATCATTGCAATATTTGATTATTATTTTAAAAACATTCATTTAGTTCCAGCTTCATCTTTAAGTATCATGATACTAAAGAGTCAAAGTGAACAACTGTGTGCAACACAGACACACAAAATGCCAGCTCACATCCTCTGATGTCAGAGCTGAGACTTTTCTAGTGTCCATATCTAAACACAAACTCTCATGAGCTATTTTAGCTGCTTTAGCCTGCCTGCAGCTGCTGTGCATCTGAAATCACCTTTCAGCCCACCTCCACCATCTCTGAGTTTGTGCAGAATCTGCAAATCAGCACAGAAGCCTGATGTGATAAGATTTCATTTTGTGTAAACCACAAGAAACAAGCTGATATGTTTGCAGCTGACTGCAGTTTGTAGCTGTATGAGCTGAGTTTGAAAGGAAGGAAGAACAGAGGCTAAAGAAATATTACTCTTGCAACAGAGAGCTCCATTAATGAGCATCCCACTGCCCCCTACTGACCATTCTTGGTATTACAAGAAGAAATATCACCACATTACGTGTGGTGTGTGTGTGTGTGTGTGTGTGTGTGTGTGTGTGTGTGTGTGTGTGTGTGTGTGTGTGTTTTGCTCCCTCTCAAAGAAAACTGTCTCACAACATCACACACTAGCTTGGTTCTACATTTATGTTCAATTGTGAGTCCTCAGTTTCCCACAGACAATAAAAACATGTTTTCCCTCCTCTGATACACACGCCTTCATTTTATACTCATGGCCACCTTTTACTGTCACAGAGGGGTTGATACTTTCTCTGGATGAATGAAACTGCTGTGAAGAGCTACAAACACACTTTGCACAGTGATGTTGGAGCTCACACAGTACAATCCATAACCATTCTGTAAGGATTCACTGATACTCTGTCAAAATAATACTTCCTCCTCCTTCACTTCATAGACTCATCACACTTTGATTTGTATCTGAACTTGTTCTTTAGGCACAGTTTCAGCTACATTTACAGCAGACAGGGATTTTTTTAGCTTCTGCAACACACCATGACAAATAATAGACTGAAGTCAAATTCTTTATTCTTTATCATCACAGCTCTGGGAAATATTTAACACCCAGCCAAGCAGATGAATTCATTACTATCAATGAAAAATGGCGAAATTGCGCTCTCTGCTGGCTGCCAGCTCTAAACACAACCCAGTGATTATATTTGAGTAAAGTGTTCTCTGTGAGAAATGTGATCTGATGGTTGCATGAAGAAAAAATTCATTCACGTGTGATTTTGTGGGTAGAGAGAGGGACAGATTCTCTAATGATTTCAATGTTACAGAAACATTTACAGCGTGTTCATGCAAGACCTTACACAATGACCTGAAGTCTCTGTGAGACTAAATACTCGTAATAAATAACTTCAAATGTTCTTTAACTCATCGGGGAGCAAACAAAGTGAACACAGAAGGACTAAATGAGAACATCATAAATCAACAATCAGGAAAAACTAAAAGTACAGTGTTCTCCATTTGCAGCCACTTCAGAGTGAATTTTCAAGAACAGGAAAATCACCTGCATTCCCACTAGTACTGCACACACACAGGAGTTTAAAGATGCCATCATTAAATTACTTTGCATATTAGATATTCAAAGTCATTTTAATGATGATTTCACTGGCAGCCTATAACAGCGCTCAAAACATGTCAGCCGTCTCTCTCTTGTTGCTAAGAACATCTCGTGAACCCACAATGACCCACAATTCAGTGCTGATTAATTTTCTTAAGAATTATCTCCTGTGACTTGTGACTCATTTTGCCAGATCGGGTCACATATGTGATCATCCTAACAGATCAGGTTAGTGATCCAGCAGAGGGCGCTGCTGAGGAGACAAACACAATCAGATACAGTGAATTCCAACAATCCTGCATGTTGAGGATCTCACATGCTTAGTGTATTGTTTTGTGTACTCTGTGGATCATAAAGTATCCTTTGTGTTACCTCTAGGAGTTGTAATTATCAGACTCTAAATTTAAAGATGTGACAAATCCAAGTTAAGACCAAGATGATCTGAACATGTCGAGACACAATGAAGCCCCAGAACATGTGAAGTTCCCCTTTGCAGTGATTCTACTAGTTTGTGAAAGTGTTTTGGTGTGAGGGAAACCACAATGTAAGAATGAAGAGCACTGCTGATTCTAATGTCAGAAAGACTGAGCCACCATGAATGGAGGAGAGCAGATACAGAAACAGCTTCATTGCTTTGTGACAAAATATTTTCCATCAGTTTGTCTTTTAAGAGACATCAGTAACAGGTGATCAATCACAAGGCCTGATCACATGGATTGTTCTATTAGAGTTTATTCTTGCTTTGAAAAATCTGCAGCTGGCAGATCTGACCATGTTCATGTTTGATCACATGCTGCCAGCACTGCAGTGGGACACACCTGCCACAGTGGCTGAGAAAAAGAGGGTTAAGATCCTGTTGGATTTCAAGCTCCAGACTGACAAGCAGCTGCTGACTAACCAGCCACACACAGTGGTGACTGACAAGGAGCACAAGACAGCAGCTGTGACAGATGTGACGTTCCTGGCTAACAGGAACATCAGAAAGAAGTAAACCAGCAGCTTGATGTATTGATGAAGTATTGATGAAGTAGGATTTTTACTTCAAAAAACAAACATTTTTTTGGGCTTGTTTTTTTGTTTTTGAACGTGAAGTTGCTTATTTGGGATTGACTTTCTTTCCGAGTGAAACTCCTTGAACTCCATACTAAAGCAATTATGGGGTGGTAGTTTGTCTTCCAAGCCCCCGTTTCCTGTTTATCCCTCCCGCCCAAGTTGACCGGGTGCACAACCAACCAAACACTCATAACATCCCAGAGTGAGGAGGCAGCATAATGAGTTCCTCTAAGTGGGGAAAATATAGAAAAAATCTAATAAAGAGTGGGAGAAAAGAGCGAACTAAAGAATGGATCTGAGCTCGGATGGGAGTCTGGCGTGAAAAGTGGATATGCATTATGCAATGCATAGGAGCGCTCACAAGAGGTATATGTGTCCGCAAAAACCTCAGAAAGTAGCTGCAGTCCTGATGGGAGACGTATGAAAGGCACTCTGCAGATTTTGCAAGTGTGAATTATGTGCTCACCATGCTGATTTAATTCAACATGCTAATACTGAGAAGCACACACACAAAAACTGTGCACCCTTCTCTTCTATGAGGCTAAGAAACATGACTTTCACTGCTCCAAAACACACAGACAAAACAATAAAATGAGCTATACTGCTATAGAGCTATACTGTTTAAAAGCGGCCTCAGTTTTACACGATGTGGTGGGTTGCCAGTTGGGCTTTTTTTGGGCTTGTTTCTATTGCAAGATCTGGCAAACACTGGTGACAAATTAAATCTGTATTACATGAACGTACAGGCCGGACCTCCCTGAGAAAACTGAGAAAACACAGTAAAAGGCGTGATGAGCATAACGTCAGAGCAGCTGTTACTTCCCATCATGTTGATAATTTTAGTTCATTTTAGAACATTGTGAGCTGTTTAACATGAGTGCCTTTAAATGAACGCTCTCTTTCAGTGGATTCATGCACAACACTGACAGCTGTGAATGTACTCACTCTGACACACAACAACAACACACTTTATTTATAGAACACTTTTCTTAACAAAGATACAAAGTGCTTATTTGCAAAATCAAAGAAATAGTTAAACAACATAAAAACAGATCTACAGCACATTAAATGCATTAAAATTATGATCGACAGCAGGAGTGTCCAAACTTGTCTCATGGAGGATTTGACAATGTGAAAGTGCCCGAGGGCCAACAGTCCCTGATGACATTATTTTTAAAGAATCAAAGATCCTTATAAATAGTGTATTTAATACTTTCATTTCCATGCAGCAACAAACATGAAGTAACCAATGTAGAGCATAAAGCTCTGAATTTCCAAACTGAAACATTAAAACATACAGAAACTGTAAAAACTGCTGTGTAATCCTGATAACAGACGCAACAGGTAAGATATGACCACTACTGTGAAGGAACACAGGTACACAGCGCAGGTCGACTCCAGAGCAGTGGTAGATGTGTGTAAAATGTCACGTAGGTGGAGTCACTCAGTCTGGATCTCAAGCAGTTCTTGTTAAGTTCAGAAACAGAGAACTCTGCATTCACAAACATGTGGAGCCAAACAAGACGAACATTTTCTATGCAAATGTTCATCTCTGGAAACTTGATCTTATCCAGCTGCTGGTGTTGTGCCAAAAAGTTGATGTTTTTGTGTTTTTGATGTATAATATCTCTGCTTAAATTGGTAATTAGACTGTAGTCAAGAGAAGAGAATTTATGAAGGCCTTATGAATAAAATAAAGAAATGCCCCATTTTGCAAGCATCTTTATGGCTGTGTTACTGTAGCTACATTATAATCAACCTGCTCCTTTTTGTCCTCTTCAATATCTTTATAGAACCGTGATTTTATATGTGTTGTAACTTCTGCTGCCCCCTTGACCAGATCTCTATGAAAAAATTACTTTTCTTTCCTGATAAATAAATCAATTTATTTATTTAACACATTTAAGCAGAATAAACCAAAGTAAAATGATCAAAGAAACAATACAAATGATTTAACAATAAAAGTAATGATTTAATAAAAATACAGTAATAAAAAATATGAAAATAGTAAATTATAATAAAAAGTAAAATAATGATAATAAATGAGATACACTGACACAATAAACAGAAAGTAATCTGAAGCTGAAAAGTTGATGAGAAGAAGCTTGTTTTCCACTGGGATCTGAAGAAAAGGAGGACGATGACCTAATCCAGAGTTTCAGAGCTGTGAGTCAGAATGAGTGGTCACCTACGAGCCAATCAGCAATTAGGAATAACTAGAAGCTGCTGATCGATGGAGCTAAGTGAGCAGCACAGGACAGGATTATAGAAGATCTGATTGATAACCTGGAGCAAACCCATGCAAGCACTTCCTGTCATTCACAGTGCAACAATTTCAGAATGAAAAACATGATCAAGCTTCCAGATACCTGTCAGGAGGCCAGCAGCAGCATTTGGATCCATCTGCAACTGTGATATTACTGTTATGGTCAGTCCAACATATAATGAACTGCAGCAGTCTGGATGTAATAAAAGCATGAATGACTTTCTGTGATAGAAAGACCTGGTTTAACTTTAGTTAAAAGTCTTAATTGAAGGAAGCCTGATTTGATCTGTGAGCCAAACTTAATATCAATATTTTTTATTTGAGGTTTAAGAAATGATGTCTGGGCTCAGGATCTGAGGGGCTCATTGAAAGTATAATTGCCTAAAAATTAAGTTTAAGTTGCTGCAAAACTTGGCCTCGCATGCTTTTTAATAACAGACCAGTACAAGGAGCTCCAGGATGGAAGAGGTTAAGTTCAGATCACAAAAAGCTTCCCTAAACCAAACCTTCATCACAGTAAGGAAAAATCTGGGTTTTTTTGGTGCCATGTTTTCATTCTTGATAATGAAGCTCTTCACATGTTCAACAAGCAGCTGATTAAATTAGATTATTATATTCATTTTATATGTGGCTGCTGTAGCAGTGAGGTGTGGTTTGAGCACAGCTGCAGGAGCAGAGGTGGAGCAGAGTAGTTCATGGAGCTGCTGAAGGGATATTCATGGTATATGCCACATATATATCTTATGTACATTTACTTCCCTGACAAATTTGTCTGGAAAAAAAACATAACTGATTAAAAATACAGACGCTTATAGTGTTCCATGTTATCATGAACTTTGTGTTCTGACTGTACAATGAGCCACACTGATGGAGACTACACAATGATAGAAATGGAGACTTGAGGTCACCCTGTTGTTGAAATTCTCTGTTTTTCCACATTCTGTTTTGTATAATGATGTAACCAAGACTGATAAGCTGTGACTATATGACACTGTAAGCTGAATTACTATGTGCCAGTACTTCATGCCATCTCACATGGGTATGGCATGCAGTCTGACCCAGATTAATCTGTAAACTCTTTGAAATGGTTTTTATTAAATTTAATAATTGGACTCCTTATTCCATTGTTTTGTGTCATTCCTGGTTGATAAACGAACATGCAGAAACCTAAAGGCTTAAGCAGCAGACACTCTTCTTATTTAAATTACTTCACTGTGCACAGTGCAGGTAAAATGGTGCTTTAGTGAGATGCCTAAATTGTCAGAAATTCACATTTTTTTTCTGTGTAGCATCATAGATTTACTTTACATACAGCAAAGCTGGGACTAATGCTCATGTGATGTCTAAATCACTAAATGTAAGAAGAAAATGTATAATAACATACCCTGTACAGTGATGTTGACTGCACTGCTGAACTCTCCTGATCCAGACTCACACCAGTACACTGCAGTATCTGACTGTGATGTGTTGATGTTACATGTGGATCCAGTCATTGTCCTACAGTCAGAGTTCAGTCGGCCGTCCTCAGTGAACTTCTTCACTCTCCACTCAGTGAAGTTTCCCTCACAGGTCAGTGAGACAGAGTCAGAGGTGAAGTGTTGCACTCTGTCAGGACTCACTGTGAGAGACGCTGCTGAATGAACATCTGGAAACATGCAGGGAGGAGACAAAGCTCAGAGATGTTAGGATTAAAATATCACAGTGAAAATGTTCATTTGCTTCCTGAAGATCAGAGCTAATATTTCAACAAACTGCAAAACTTGCTTGAAAACCAAATAACATTATTTTGTCCATCCATTCACTTATCCTGTTCAGGGTCACAGGGGGGCTGGAGCCTATCCCAGCTGTCATAGGGCGAGAGGCAGGGTACACCCTGAACAGGTCGCCAGCCTGTCACAGGGCTAACACAGAGAGACAGACAACCTTTCACACTCTCATTCACACCTATGGGTAATTTAGAGTAGCCAGTTAACCTAACCCCAGTAAGTGCATGTCTTTGGAATGTGGGAGGAAACCCACGCAAGCACAGGGAGAACATGCAAACTCCACACAGAGAGAGGGAGAGGCCTGGGCCAAGGTGGAATCAAACCCTTCCAGATGGTATTCTAACTGTGAGGCAGCAGTGCTAACCACCGCGCCACCGTGGTGCCCAACATTATTTTTTGTATTGTTTAAAATTTTTTGTACATTCTAAATAAACAATTTTATGATCTGTTATTTGTTAAATGAGAATCCATTATCTTTTTACCTTTGTCAGCTTTTTGAAAGGACAGAGAGAAACAAACTGAGCTGCAGAGCAGACAAACTTTGGTTCACTGTGATCAGTGTGATACTCTGGGTCTCCTCTTCCAGCTCTACAGCAGGGTTATTATAGTTAATGAAACGAATGAAATAACGAAAACTGAAATTGAAAAAACATTGTCGTTAACTGAAATAAATAAAAACTATAATTAAAAGGAAAAAAACGATAACTAATTAAAACTGAATTGTGAGTTTACAAAACTAACTAAAACGAACTGAAGTTATCGATAAACTGACTTTCATTTACTTTTTTTTTTTTTTTTTTTTTTTTTTAAGTCTTGTGGATTGATATGAAATCATTTTTTCCGCTCTCCGAGTTTAAGCTGGGAGCGCCATCGGACAACTGTGTGAGTGTGTGTGCATGTGCGTGCTCACCGCGCTGGTCCGTAAAGTAATGGCTGCGGTCTGCCGAGAAAGAGTCCCGTATGGAGGTTCTTTGAGTACAAGAGCACAGATAGAATCGAAAGTCTTGTTGTGGATGATGAAAAATGTGCGGAACATTTCTCAGTCAGGAAAAACCAGCAACATCAAAATCCACCTGAGAAGCACAACGGCTACAGAAACCGCTCTGATCCTACGAGGTAACCTGGCCTGCGCCTCTGGAGAAACGGGACTACTTGTCGGGTCCATGCAGCCCAGAACGTTGTGACTAAACTGTTGCGTCCTTGTGCGTTTCCGGCTACTTTATCAGTGACAGAATAACAATCAGGAATAATAATTAAAGCATCAGTATAAGGACTCACAACTGTCAGCAAATTCCTGGTAGGAGACTGCTGAAACTATCGAAATGGACGTGAAGGAATGAAGAAAGTGAAAAAAACAGGGACAAATATGTTTGCAGCCAAAAAACTGAGCACAAAGAGCGAGGACCGAAAAAGAAGCCCCAGCCTGAGCCGCATATAAAACACCTGCACACGACCACAAGGTAATTAACACACACAATCCAGCTACACAAGCATAAATGCGGACATGAGGTCGGCAACTTCCACATGTAGCTGTTGTTAATCTACTGCACTGATGCTGAACTTTATTGTGGAGTTTATTGTAGAATTTATTGAGTTTGGGAATTCATGTTTTTCTTTGTTTCTCCCTGTTGATGTTCATGTGTGTCCTTAATATTACACACATTTAGCATGTCTTGGTTGTTGAATATATTTCTTTAAACGGTATCTTTTGTCAAGTTTGCATTACACAATAGTCACTTTTGCGCCTTGAATCTTGCACCTGATTAGGTATGAAAATACTAAAACTAATACTGAAACTAACTGAATTAGAGAAAAAAGTAAAAACTAACTAAACTAAACGATAATGTAAAATCCAAAACTATTATAACCCTGCTCTACACGCATATCCTGCTGTGTGTGTCTGTCCATCAATGATGTAGGAGTCCTGTGCAGTGCCATCAGGTAGCAGCTCATAACTGTAGGATTTCTCTGATAGATCAGGAACAGCTTTATACCAGTAGAAGCTCCATCCTGCAGACGGATGTTCAACCTCACAGTTCAGAGTTACTGAGGCTCCAGGACTCAGCCATGATGGAGACACAGTGAGGACAGGTTCTGTTGGAAAGTAATTAATTGTTCACTCTCATTATTTTCTCGCTGCTCTTTTCATTGGTTGTTGTTTCTATTTGAAGACTTTTATTGATTATATTATATTTTAACCTGGTGTTGCAAAACAATTTTATGAAATAAAAAAAGATTTTTTTGCAAACAGTTTTGGTAACTATTAACTAGTGATTGATTACTACTAGGAACAGTACCTGTCCCCAGTATAACCATTTATAATCAGATCTAATCTCAGCCTTCACTGGTTGATGATGGCTCTCTTACAGCTATAGCAGAGAAGCTTGCTGAGTTACTGTTAATAGTCACAGCTCAGTAATAATAATTGTTTCACATGTAACTCCAAGAATGCAGAGCAGCTTTCTGGGTCTGTAATGAATGTAATGTTTTACCAGGCAAACGTGTTAAAGAAATATTTTCTAGTGCTGGTCGGTTCCTGAATCACCAAAGTTAATGAGTCAAATCTTCCTGAATGTGAATCATGAATCATGAGTTGCCATTGTTCCCAATTGCTTCCACTTTGTTATAATACCACTAACAGCTGACTGTAAAATATTTAGTAGTGAGGAAATTTCATGACTGAATGTATTGCATCCTACCACACTGCCACGCTAGAATTCACTGAGCTCCTGAGAGCGACCCATTCTTTCACAAATGTTTGTAGACGCAGTCTGCATGCCTAGGTGCTGGTTTTATACACCTGTGACCATGGAAGTGACTGGAACACCTGGATTTAATGAGCTGGATGGGTGAGTGAGTACTTTTGGCAATAACGTGTATTTCTGAGGGTAAGCATCATATCTAGTGGGAGGAGCAACTGGTTTAAAGGGAGGCTGTTACAGCAAGGGTAATTTGTGTATGGCCACTAAGGCTGCTGAGTTATGAAGGAACTCAGTTCAGTAACTTTGACCTTCTATATAGAGTATATATAGTGTTTTTCCCCACTTTTAGTTTTTGTCAATTTTTATTTATTTATTTATTTATTTGTAAATACTCCTTGTTTTACACTGAGAGGTGACAAAATAAATGACATGCTAAGAACATCGTCTGTGCCTTCATTCTTTGCTTCACCTGTTGGGAGAAGTTTAAGAAAGAACCCTGCAGCATCCACACTGGATCAAAATTATACATACAGCCCCAAATACATACACAGCCACTAAAATTTGGTTAAATGCCCCTTAGTGAGTTGCACCCTCAACCAGACACTTTTGGTAGCCAGCAAGAAGCTTCAGGCACAATTCTGGATAGACTCTTGTCATTGTGGCCAAATAGCTCAATCTTTCTCATCTGAACATAAGATCTGACCATCTTTAGAAAGCATTTGGCTCGTCCATGTGAGCCGCTGCTAATGTCAGTCAAGCTTGAAGGTGTTGATTTTGAAGCAGGAGCTTCTTTCTTGATCAGCACCCTCCCAGTCCATGGTGATGTAAAACTCACTTCACTGAGGGCAGTGATGCTGGTGTTCCAGCAGATGAGCATTGGTGGTTCTTGGGTTGTTCCTACATCCTAAACAAATTTCCTCTCAATTTGGGTTTTCTTCCAAAGCTTGGCAAAGTGGAACTACCAGTTGGAGTCAATCATGATCACTAATGAGAAGTTAATGGGCCTTGGCCAGTTCAAAGAAATTGTTAAAGCCGCCAAACTACCATGGCATTCATGCCCATGAGGAGTGATGAAACCTTTTGATCACAATTGTAAGCTTTCATAGAGCTATCTAAGGCTGCAACAATTTATCGAGTAACTCAATTATAATAGTTTAATGCACAACTCTGTAGAGCTCACCATGTAAACATGAGTCTTTTACACACATTAGTGACTAAAAAATGAGCTGCAATAATGTATTCAGGGACATGCGCATGAATAAAGAGTATTACAACATTAAGCCCATGCAGCCTCCAGTTTTCCCAACCAAACAACCGATAACACAACAGCAGTAGTGAAAATGCTGTTATAGTTTAACGTGGAGTCTGTTTACACACAAAAGAGCAAAGATGTGAGCTCAGGTGGAGTGATCTAGTGTCCAAAACAGCAGTGCTTGTTCCTGTAATCACAATTAAAACCTATACTGGGGGGTTGCCAGGTTGGGTCAGCGCATGAGCAGGGGACCATGCATGCCACATGCCAGTGGTGCCTGCGGCCCAGGTTTGTGTCTGACCTGTGGCCCTTTCCTGCATCTGTATGTCTCTCCCAACATTCCTGTTTAATTTTAATTTTAAAAATTCAAAGTTTAAAGTCTTCTCAGGTTAGCAGTTAGCACAGATCACATAATGATCATCAGAAATATAAGAATAAAACTCACGAGTTTCCTCCACAGTGACTTCATTGCTGTCCTCAGAGAAGAAAGCTGGATCTCCTCTCCCTCCTCTGCAGTGGTACAGACCTCCTTGTGAGACACTAATATCTCCGTTTGTTTCATTTTCTCTTATGAGCTGAGCTTCAGAAGAGACTGAATCACGTCTGAACCAGTCAAACTTCCAGCCAGCAGAGCCCTCCACAGAGCAGCTCAGTGTCACGCTGCCCCCTGCTGGTATGATTGAGCTTTGTGCTGTCAGTGTGGCTCTGGGTTTACCTGCTGCTGTTGAGTTGAAAGGAAAAAGGTGATTAGATTGTCACTTGGATGGAGGACTGCATCATATTTACACCTGCCCTACGTGCACACATCAGTTTTAACTTTGTCCATCACAGATTTTTTGCTGCACAGCAGAGAAGTTGCTCTGACTTGTTTTGCTCTCTTCACTGTGAATAAAAAGCTCTTCTTAAGGTTAAGTTGTTGCCAGAATTAAAACAAAATAGTTTACCAAGCAACAAAAAAAAAGAAAAACTACAAAGTTGTAATAAGTGGCCTTATTTAGATAATTGGGATGAAAAATCTCCAACTTACACGATACAGTCAGTGTGATGGTATCACTCCACTCACAGAGTACACAGAGTCTTAATACCATGTAAACAACTTAAAGTTGTAGGCCTTCATAAAATGCTCTCATATGAAATATTGTTTTTATTTCTCTTCTATAAATGACTCATTTTTTTGGGAGTTGGCTTAAGTCTGCTTTGCTTTCATGAAGATGCTGACTTTGAGTTGAACAAGCACATCAGCAGAGAGAAAAACAAAGTCAGTGAGTGTAATTAAAACAAAATCTGAAACATTTTTTAAAGCTCAGACTCAGCATTTATTTTCCACACAGAAACAGATCTAAACATATATACATATATATATATATATATATATATATATATAATCTATCTCATTGTATATATCATATATATATGTGTGTGTGTGTGTGTGTGTGTGTGTGTGTGTGTGTGTGTGTGTGTGTGTGTGTGTGTGTGTGTGTGTGTGTGTGTGTGTGTGTGTGTCCAACACAAGCCAACATTTTCCTTTATTAATCATAAAAATTACAAAGACGCTCAGATGAAGGTCAAACAGGTGATGCTCTGAAAGTCTCACAAAGGAGAAACATGTTCATGAATCAGTGCCATTCAAACCATGTCAGGAATCTACTTACTCAATAACCCCGTCATGCAGAGCAAAGAGTGCCCCATCCTCACATCCACCCTGCTGCTCTCTGATCTCAAAGTGTTCTACTTTACATAAATAATAAAAGGTGAACAAGACAAGCTGCATTTCTTCTTCTTCTGTCTGTATTCTCTCTCTTCTTCTTTTCCTTTCACGCCCACCTCAAACAGCTCCTGTGGCTCTGACCGCAGCAGCTGGGTGATGTTTTACCTTTCCTGTTTATTGCAAGCATAAATGTTGTTACCGTTCTCTATAATATACAAAGGTGTTTGCAGGTCACAGTTTTCAGTTTTCTTCTTTAGAAACTCTTGTGTGATTTTTGAAGTGTCCTGAGAATCATTATCATGCTGCAATATTCCTCTTCGGCAGGCTTTGGGAGTTCTGGTATATCCACAGGCATTCATGGTGCCATCTATAAATGTCATCTCCCCAACACTCAGCTCCTTGTACCTCCACTTATGGTCCTGTTCTGGACCCCAGCTGAACAAATTAATTTTGGTCTCATCTGATCAAAGTGTGCTCAACGTTCTTTTCATCTTCTTCAGTAAAGCTCAGTGTTACAGGTTTATTTGTTCTTTGTGTGACCTGTCCAAGAAACACCCTTTTTTTTTGTCTCTTTCACTGTGATGGTTCATTAGTGATGGTCTGGTTCGTTCTGTACCACCTGATTAGCACTGCAGATGTATTGTTAGCTGATCACAGATCTTCCTCTTCTTTTTCCATCTTTCCATCAGCGAATCATCAACACGGCTCAAAAGATCATAGGCTGTCCCCTGCCCTCCCTCCAGGAACTGTTCAATGCCCGCTGCCAGAGGAGGGCACAGAACATCCTCCAGGACCCCTCACACCCTGGACACTCCTTGTTTCAGCTACTGCCATCAGGCAGACGTTTCAGGACAATGAAGGCCAGAACAAACAGACTGAGGAACAGCTTTTATGCCAGGGCTATCATTGAACTGAACTCTGTGTGGTTTGGACAGTGATGTGGGGTGGTAGTGCTGACTGTGTGCGTGCGTTGGTGTGTGTATTGGGGCTAGATTCGTCTTAATTTACTATTGTGCACTGTATTTTAGTAATCATTTTTATCACTCATATTTTTATTACTTTATTATTTATTGTCTGAGGCACCTAGAAAGGAATGCATTTTAAATTTCGTTGTGCAACTTCTGTGTACAATGACAATAAAGATTCTGATTCTGATTTCTGAAATGTTTCATTCTTTTCCATCAGAGTCATAATGCAGACATGCAGTTAGATGGAGCCATTAGGTATTATAATAAAAGCTCATAACATTCATTAGACTGAGTTTCTACTTTGGAGTCTTTTGAATGCATTTGTTTTTCATTTTCATTGTTTATAAGAGGAAGTGTGTTAAGATGCTTCCATCAGGCTGCATAAAAACACGTAGGCTTGTATTTTATGTGACTGTTAGCACAAATATTATCATGCAGAACCATCATGAAAAGGCTCCTTTAATCTTAGCATTGATCTGTAAATGTGCTCGTGCTGTGGTGGAGTTCCTGTTTTACAGTTTGGTCACAGCAAACACAGGAAATTACTATTTGTGTGGTTGAAATAAAAAAAAAGACCTGCACATTTCACAAACTGAAGACAACATTTAAATTTATATTTACATTTATTGTCTCAGTTATTGTCTGATAGCAAATCAAAGGACAGTAGTGTTGACATGTTTACTCTGAGGACAACCTGAACATCTGATTAAATGTAAAAAAATGAAATGAAAACAAATTAGATGATGAGAAGCAAAAACTGAGACACTTAATTATGACTTTGTTAAAAACTACATGTTGTCAATCAATTTTATGTAACTCATCCATATGATTTCTTCAAATATGTAACATACTTTACATGTCTTGCATTTAATTTTCAAATGTTTTATCTTCCATCCTTTTCTCAACTAAAATAAATAAATACATACTTAAATAAACAAACAAGATTTACAGCCTAATATTCTTTTTTTTATTGGAACATCTTCTAAGTTTAAATATTTGATGTTTTCTGTGTTCTGTTGTGAATAAGATTTGGGTCTATGACATTTACAAATCATTGCACTCTGTTTTTATTGACATTTTAAACAGCGTGCTGATATTTTCTAAATTTTGTTTGCATTTTTATGCAAACATTTGCACATCAGCAGGAATGTGGGACTACATGCTCCAAAAATAATAATAATCCAATTAAAGAATTTTGTTACTAAATTGAATCAATAATCATGTCCTCACTCCATCCATCCATTCTCTTCCACTTATCCCAGCATATTGCCCTGTGACAGCATTATCCCAGCTGTCACAGGGCAATAGGCAGGGTACACCCTGTACAGGTCGCCAGCCTGTCACAGGGCCAACACAGAGAGACCGACAACCATTCACACCTGTGGGCAATTTAGAATGACCAGTTAACCTAACCCCAGTAACTGCATGTCTTTGGACTGTGGGAGGAAACTAGAGTACCTGGAGAAAACCCACACAGACATGTGGAGAACATGCAAACCACCATGCTACCGTGCTGCCCCATGTTCTCAATATAAACCAAAATAATTGGTGATAATCAATTTTTAAGTTTTTTTTTTTAACCATAATCATGCAGCTCTCATTAATGGTGAGTATAGCAATTAAAGTACAATTCATATAACACAGTACTTTTAATAAAAATGACTGGCTTCCATGAGGAAATGGATTATCAGTAAAGTTTTGTGTCTGCAGTAACATCAGAACAGCAAGCTGAGCTCCCTCTGCTCTCAGATATCAGGGCTAGTCAGCATTTAGATTAAATGGTTCCTCCTCATCTTACTTCTGCAAGCTGAAGATAAAAACAGAAAAAGAAAATGAGATCTTTTTTGTTTTTATTTTGTTGTTTTTGAAGGAATCATACAGGGATGGTACAGAAGAGATGTAGCTATGTGGTTATTTTTCAGTTATCCACATAAAAATGTTCACAGTAGTCTGACAGCACGTTAAGAGGACTTACAGAATATACAGAACACAAATAGATTTGAAATTATTGTTTCATTCAAAGCTGCATCATTTTTCATCAGCAGAGGGTGACTCCTCTGCCAGTGCTCATTTGATTTATGACACCAGTAAATACTTATGGATATGTTTATAATGTCATTTCAAACCTTACTCACAGACCTTAATTTAGTCAGTTGTGCCCCTCATGAGAGTGTAAAAGGACTATAAAACATACTCTGCACTGTATGTTTTAGGGTGTGGGCTCCTTGTGATCAAGTCCTTTTCTTGTGAGCATGCAGCGTCTCTCAGTTTCTGCTTGTAACCAAGCAACAATCTGTGTGACACACACACACGTTTTTTTTTTTTTTTTTTCCATATCTACCAGGCTCAGTTTGCATATCGCTGCAATGCTGTTGAATATAAATCCAAACCCTAAATCTATGGGAGCATAGAGCTGGAGAGAAACAGGAACAATCCAAATGCAGATTGTTTGCTGTAGTTTGAGTTTTTTTTTGTGGAGTAAAATAAACTAGAATTAAATTAATTAAATTAAATTAAATTAACTTTCTGCTGTTTGCTGGTAACATGAAATAATGCATCTGCTAGACGGAAGACTTTAGGCTGAAGCCACAGGCTGCATTTCCTCTTTGCTGGCCCAGACAGAAACCATGAACTCTTTGTATAGATAAAAATAAACCTGAGGCAGAATAGACAGTAAACAAGTCTGTTACACACATATAGGCATTGCACACATGGGTCAAAACAATCTGCTCAAAAGCTCTAAAGTTTGTTGTTTTTTTTTCTGTTTTTGTTCCTAAATATTATCACACATGAAATCATCACAGTTGAGCCGCATAAATCTTATAATCAGCTTTATCAGATTTTACATGAATGTCTTTTAATTTCACTGTAATTTTAAGAATATAAGATAAAGTCTCTTTACTGTATTTACATCATGAACAGTTGGTGAAAGGTAAAATAATTAAAATTATCTTCATCTGGTGGCTGATCATGAAGCAGAGATGAGTAAAGCTGAGGATGTGGTTGAATATTGTGTAGCAGAGCCTTGATTGACGTGCAGACTGAGTGAGCCTAAATATGAAGGAAATACTTTCAGTTTACTGAGGAAAATGTAAAGTGTAATTATAGTGTTCAAAAGGAGGGATGAGTGCTGTAGGTAAATCATGGATCTGTAAAAAAGCTAATATAATTAAAATTAAACAGTTTGCATCTGTCTGAATACAAAGGATGAGCTTTTGGTCCTTCGTCAAAGATCAAGTTCATATGTGATTATGCAAATGATAAATCAGATTGAAATGAAGTTGTGTTTAAACTGAATAACAAAAATGTGATCAATGTAACCAAAGCAATAAAATGAATGTAAGAGCTCTGCTAGATTTGAATAGGGTGAGTTTAGCCTGCACTGGACTTATGTGGAAAGTTCCTGAGTGAAGTCAACAGGATGTGACTCATAGGGTGTTCGCTACTCTCGCACCAAGGAGAGAGCGAGAGAGAAGTGGGGGAGGTAGTGTTTGTCCAAAAAGAGAATATAAAAGTGAAGAACTGGACTCTGTGGTGTGAAGATTCAACAAGGAACACAAGAGGATAACCAACAACTTAAGATTTGGGATTCTGATTTTTGGCTGTTTTTCTGTTTGCTTTCGCTGTGTTGGATTAACCTGAATGGAGCTGAAGGATTCTCTGGATTATTTGGATTATTTTGGGTACGGCCAGCAGGGAACTAAGTGGTGGGTACAGGTGTAACACCTCCACTCTTTCATTTTAGAACAGTATTTAGAAATCAGCATTAGCCCAGGATTGATTAGTTAATGACAAGAACTGAATAGATTAATGTTTAAATTCATATTATCTGATTGATGTGCATGCTTACCCCTGATAAATTGCTTAAATAAAGTGTCTGCATTTAAGTCTAAATTGAGGACATTCAGTTTTAACTTTGTGGTAAAGTTGAAAACAGTAAAGGTAAAAAGTAGTGTATGAGTATTATATCTTTGAATGTTCATATCCTTTGTTCTAGTCCTTAAAATTAATAAATCACTGGTGCCTATTAGTACAAGCTAACATTTACCAAGTGCAACAGATCATGTGGAACGAGAAGGTTGTTTAAGCCCGTACTACCAGCTTAAATAGTATCTGTACATTTCTAATACTTCTAGTTTTAGAAATTCAGACGCATTATTTGGAGATCTGGCTCCAGACTTCCACACGTGGATAAAACTGGGATCTGACACTTCACAGTATGTACGTGTTATTCTATATTTCCACAAACCACATGAGAGGCACTGTGGGCACAGTGCAGAATCTGCAAAGAACCATAGAAGCCTGATGTGATATGATTTAATTTGTGTAAACTTCTGTACAACAAACACTGATATGTTTGCAGTGAACAGCTGACGGCAGTTTGCAGTTGTCTGAGCTGAGTTTGAAAGGATGGAAGAACAGAGCGGCTGGACTAAAAAAAGATCTTAGTCTTGTAAAAGAGAGCTCCATTAATGAGCATCCTACTGCCTCCTACTGACTATTCGTGGCATTGCACAAATAAAAAAATCACCACATTACTCTTGTGGGTTCAACTCCCTCACAATGAAAACTGTCGCACAACATCGCACACAAGCTTGGTTTTAAATGTACTTTCTGAGGCCTCAGTTTCCCTCAGACACAAAAAACACATCTTCTACTTCCTCTAATACACATGCCTTCATTTTGTACTCACAGAGGGGTTGATACTTTCTGTGGACGAATAAAACTGCTGTGAAGAGCTACAAACACACTTTGCACAGTGATGTTGGAGCTCACACAGTACAATCCATAACCATTCTGTGAGGATTCACTGATACTCTGTCAAAATAATACTTCCTCCCACTTAAGCTTCATTACAATAAATAACTAGAAGGGCAGTCAGTAAAGCGCATAGCTCCCCCACCCCAAACCTTAGTATGTATGTGCCAATACTACGCTGGAGTCAGTGACGTGCGGTGAGGGTCGTGACTGGTGAGGCACTGACGTCATCACATCAGATTTACAAACATATAGCTTATTCACCATTTGATTGGCAACAGTTGTTTTGTTTAACATTAACATAGTCTGAAGCAAACCTTTTAGCTCCGGTGTTGGTCTTCCTTTAATTATTATCTTCTGCTTCGATTGAAAGTCCAGTTTAGAAAATTCTTTCAGTTGAGTTATGTAATCTTCCATGTTGAACATAAGGCCAAGCAACAGGAAAAACTAACTGGCCTTGCTAACTGTTTATGGTAGCTTGCCGCCGAGGAGTCGTAGAGTCCCTGGGATCACCAGCGCCCCCTACCATGAGGCACGAGAACTGCGTGCCTCACCTACTGTCTCTACGCAGCAGTTTCATGATCGCTCAACACAAGAATGCATTACACACACATACAGTTGTTAATGAAAAAAACAAAAAAAAAACTGTGCATTATATACACCAGCTAAAATATGGAAATTTAGTTCATATAGTAAAAGTGTTAGAACATTTTAATAGCCACATGCAAAGGGAAAGTAATCCGGTCTCACTGCATAGCATGCCAGCACAGTTAGTAGTCATTGGCAATGACTATACTGAGCCGCACCACGGATTGCGCAATCCGTGGTGCGGCTCGCCGGGCTGGTGCCTCACCGTTCGTCTCTTAGTATTTGACCGGCAAATGCGAAAATTCAGCGATTTTGAAAAAACTAATCTAAAAATGGTGTAGTTAAATGGAAAAGAACTTTAAAATACAAATCACTGAATGAATATAACCATTTAATTTATTTTTTAATTTTATATTTCCACGATGACAGGTGAGGCCGTGCCTCACCTGCCTCCCCTGACTGCACGTCACTGGCTGGAGTAGATACCACAGAGAGTTATCATACTCCATCATAAATTACTAGATCAGAAAATCTTGATATTTTATTGGTTTTAAAAACTGTAAAAGATGATTTTATATTTATTTTAAAATTTAGATTCACAGAAACATATAATCTGGATATATTTTATTCAGTTTATGTACTCTGACAAAGTGTCTCGATGAAGTCAAAGCTTGGTTGGCTTTGAACTTCCTGCATTTTAATGAAATAAGACGGAGGCGATCGTTTTCTGTTCGGGCATCACTGGGGTGCCAACTTCTGTTGATCTGGGTCCTTTATCCCAGTATGTAAAACCCATGATCACAAATCTGGGAGTTAAGATGGATGAGAGTCTTAGGTTGGAGGGTCAGATTACTGCTGTGGTGAAATCCAGTTTCTTTCACCTGAGACAGCTCGCCAAGATTAAAACCATCTTGTCAAAAAATCATTTTCAAGCAGTAATCCACGCCTTTGTTACATCCCGGCTGGATTACTGTAACTCTTTGTATATTGGTGTAAACCAGTCCTCATTGGCTCGTCTTCAGCTGGTCCAGAACGCTGCCGCACGGCTTTTGACTGGAACACGTAAGAGGGAGCACATTACCCCTGTTTTATCTTCATTGCACTGGTTGCCTGTTTATTTTAGAGTTCATTTTAAAATCCTTTTATTTGTTTTTAAGTCTTTAAATGGCCTTGCCCCATCGTACCTCTCTGAGTTACTGCATCTACACTCCCCTTCCCGCTCGCTCAGATCAGCTGATAAACTGCTCTTGGACGCGCGGAGGACAAAGCGGAAGCTTAGGGGGGACAGAGCCTTTGCAGTGGTAGCCCCTAAACTATGGAGCTCGCTCCCATTGCATATTAGACAGGCCTCTTCACTGACAACTTTTAAAACCTCTCTTAAGACCCACTTATTTCACCTGGATTTTGACCAGGTTTGAGATGCTGATTTTAGTTGTTGTGTATTTATTTTGTATTTTAGTTCACCTAGTTATTTTATACTGTTTTATTATTTGATTCTTGATAAACTATGTATGTTATTGTTGCTTTTATCCTATGTTATTTTTATTTATTTATTTATTTTATCTGCACTTCCCTTGTGTATTGTTGTCTTGTTTTCCTTGTTCAGCACTTTGGTCAGTGCTTGCTGTTTTTAAAGTGCTTTATAAATAAAATTGGCTTGGCTTGGCTGATAGCATCCACTATAAAACAAATGAAAACAAAAAGAAAAACAAATATTTGCAGAAATATGAATTATATGTGATTTTCTTGTTTGTTTGCAGATGCTGAAATACTATGAATGTCACAAATACAGGAAAAAGTGTGTATAGCACAACTTTACATGGGGATGAGAAGAAATAAGGTGTTGAAGGTTGAAGGTGCAAACAGGCTGGGGAATGACATTTTGTTATTGTTGAGCAAGTATCTCCATGTTGTCAGCAGAAGCAATGCCAGGCTACAGCACACGACAAGCTAACTAATTAGACAGTAATATGCATTAATCTGCCTATCAGATCGTTCTGGCCCAATTTAACCTCAACCCTGTGTGTGTGTGTGTGTGTGTGTGTGTGTGTGTGTGTGTGTGTGTGTGTGTGTGTGTGTGTGTGTGTGTGTGTGTGTGTTAGTGTGTGTGTGTGTGTGTGTGTGTGTGTGTGTGTGTGTGTGTGTGTGTCAGTTGGTGCCAATATGAACCATGTATGACATGAAAAATTAAGGCAATACTGAAGGTAAAAGTGGGTCCAACCAGTAAGCAAAGTGTACTTACTAAAGTGTCTGGTGAGTGTGTGTAAATAAACCATAAACCAAACTTAAAGCATGTTAAACAAGGCTGCGACATTCATGTTCGTCCCTCTCTGACTGCAGAGCTGGGAGGCTTTCACACCTGATTTCAGGCTGAATTTAAAATAATTAACGGTGCTGCTCTCTGATACTCTGAATTCCACAAACCAGCTGCCTTAACACAAACAGTTTGTCCAACACTGAAGTTTAACATCAGCCTCCTCCAGTGGAAGCTCTTGTTCACCTCGAGCCAACGCGTGTTGTTACAAACTGTTTCAGTGGCTGTGATGTTGGTTTGTGGATCATTTTATACAGCAAACCAAAATCAGCCACAAACATAAAACGTTCAAATGTTAAAAGATGAAACTTTCCACCAAACTACAGATGTGTAAAGTGGTTAAAAAGTGACAAAAATCATGAAACACATTCATCAGCTTGCATATTACAGTAATTATCATGTTCCTTTTTACCTAATGTAAATCTTTAGACAGATACAGTAAAGTATTTGCTGGTACTGATACTAGTACTTCCTCATGTAACACTGCTGACTTGTGCTCAGGTTCAGGTTATGCTCAGGTCCTATTGTAACTGCTTTGGACATTCAGGCAAATGAATTGCTTTTTTGAAGACCTAAACATGGTCAAAAACTCATGAAATTTTAAGTATTTTAATGTTTTCAGGCATGGCCCTTTCAAAATGGCTCTACAGCACCACCTTTAGTTCAATTCCCACTGCTGCGTTTCACGTACATGTATGAAATTTGGTACACATATGTAACATGTCTAGATGAACAAAACAGACCTCAGGGTCCAATGCCCTAAACCCAACAGGAAGTCTGGCATTTTGAATTATGTTGAGCTTCCAGCTGCTAAAGATCACATATTTCAAACTTTGGTCTCACTGCTGTTGGAACAGGATACACTCAAAGTTTTAAAACAGAGTAGTAAGTCTATATGATATTATTTAATATTATCCTCTAAGTGTAAAAAAAAAATGTGTAGCCATCATTAAATTCAAAATGAAGTAATATTTTTCCATGAAATAGTAAAATATCTCAGTTTAATCATTTGATATGTTTTTATGTTCTCTTGTGAATAAGATATGAGTTTATGAGATTTGCAAATCATTGTTTTTGTTTACAATTTGCACAGCATCCCAACATTTACAGAATTGAAGCTGTATTTATATTGATTTTGTAAAAATAACAATCATGAAAACAGCTGCTGATGAAATTCTCACTGTGCTCCTTGAATTCCTTGTTTCCTCTCTGCTGTGTGAAGTTTTCTGAGAACATAAAACATCTGCTGAACAGAAGACTTGTGGCTCAAAAATACTGTCGGTGACATTTTCTTAGGGTCTCCAGGTTCCTTTGGGCCAAAGATTCAAACCCAATTAAACCCCAAACATTCAAAAACTCACTGGGACGAGCAGGTTCCGGTGCAGGCTGTTTATTAGACATATTAGTTACACAGAACACAGACAAAAACCAAAACACAGACAGTAACATAGTTGAGACTGAGATACACACACAGAGAGAAGAGAAGAAGAAGAAAGAAGAGAAGAGGGAAACACAGAGACAGAGAAAGATGCAGAAACAGGAAAGGAGGACAGGAAAGAGAAGAGCACACAGAGAGAGGTGAGCTGAGACAAAGAGTGGCCAACATTTTATATCCTAAACATGATAACTGCCCACTTGCCTTTGACCCCTCCTAATTTACATAAAGTCTCAGCCCATGAAACTTGAACCCCAACCAATTGTCTTTTGGTTAAACCACGCCCACTCTGAAGTCACATGTTCAAGGCGCACACATCACAGGGGTACCTTTTGGTTTATGACAGTTCAGACAGGTGTCACAAATGATGAACATTTCTACTCAAACATCTGCTAGGATAACATCGTTAGTACCACTCCACTTAGCCAAGTCTTATCTCTTCCCCCCTCCTAGCCAGGAGAGCATGAGGGTGGGGGCCTACAGAACTCCATTTTAGGAGCCCACCTGTCGGATAACGCTGCTGAAATACAACATCAGGTTACAAGTGTCAAGGCAAACAGTGCTCATTCCAGCAACTTTCCCAAAGCTTCAAACACATACCCCCACCCCAGTGACCCAGAAAACATAAAGCACTCTATACATTGGTGTGTGGGCAAGGGGCTTCGCCTTACTTGGCACAAGCCATAAAAGTGGTATATGATATCTATCATATGAGTATAATGACTCCAGGCGCCAGCATGACGGTCATACAAAATATACTATTTTATAAGTAATAAAAGTAAAATAAGAGTAGATATATTCCCATATATATGATGATAAATGAAGTTACACTGACTCCCCAGAGGCCCCTAGGAACAGGGCCAGTGATTAGCCATGGGGAAAGTAGAGTAAAATATTGAGATAATAAATGAGTCCCCCAGCAATGGAAGAGTGGCCCTCACAGTACATGGTATGGAAGGATAGATGTCCTCCTGCTATGGCTGGGAAAGTCCCGTCCAGCATACAGTACAAATATTGAAAGGGCCTCTGATGCCAGTATGAGAAACATAGATGATAAATGAAAGTAGTAAAAAATATCCCCACAATACAAAAAATACAAAAGCTTTAACAGTGACATAGAAAAACATAGATTTCAAATTCTATTAGACTACTAAGTCTATATGATTATTTAATATTATCTTCTAACCATAAAACAAACAAAATGCAAATTTCGTTATATGTTTACATATAATGACAATAAAGTCTTCTTGAATCTTGAACAAACAAAACAAAACAAAAAGATGATGTCTGATATTTGTGGAGCAGAGGAGCCAGAGCGGCTTCATCAAATGCTTCTTTTGGCTTTGCTGCTGCAGCTCTCCTCACTGACCTGTAAGACAACCACAAACAGACAAAGTGATTTCCAGCATGTAAAGATATTCTGGGCTGAAGCCGTTTAATAATGTGAAGAATAAATCAGCCTGCATGGCAGCATAATTACAGAGAGAGCTTCCTGATTGGACTTCAGAATAAACGTCTGCATCAGCTGCAGGACTCGATGTTCCTGTGAATGAAAAGATCATTTAAAACAACTGACTGTAAGATCATAATTAAACACAATAATATAATTATCCAGGAGGAGGACGACTGATGTCTCCACTAATGCAGCTCAAAGGACACTCAGCAGAGCACCCCCCCCCCCCCACCCCAAACTTTCTATGTGATGATACTACACTGCAACAGATGAATTATGAATACATAAACAGAAACTACTGAATAAACATATTCAGTGGAGGTGATGCAGACTTTACTCACCTGTTTTCTTCTTGTTGTTCTTTTGTTTTTTGTTGACCTCAGCATACATCAGCCTGTCCTCTGAAAGAGAAGATCAGACCTCAGGACACATTTGTTCAGCAGGTTTATGACACAAAGCTGTTGATGCTTCTGGACTTAGAGGTGGATTCAAACTTTTTACAACAACAACACAGTGAAAGGAATGAAAATGAAAATCAGTTGTTACACTGACGCCTCAGCTTATGTGTCTGATGTGCATGTGTGTGTTTTGTGACTGTGGTTTGGGTCCGAATCTGTGGATGATGTGATTCAGTAAATCCAGCTGAACAATTGCAGGCAGATATCACCAACTTAAAGACTCCCCAAAAACCTAAATGATTGTGACACTTGGACAAAAAATACCATCCTGTACAATAACAACATCATTCTGTATATAAAGCAGAAAAACACAAAACTCTGAATGGGCCTCGATGTGTTTAAGATTCAGCTCTGCTGATGTGCAGTGGTCGTATGTAGTAGCTAAGATTGATAAGGGAGTAACTAAACTCCATGTTGACCTATAATTACCTGCAACTGTCATATGTGTATGTGTGGCAGGCAGAGTTGGACTCAAATGCAGGAAGTATGAAGCAGAGCTGGACTCAAAACAGCTTTAATGCTGAAATCTTCTCACAAGATACAAAAACTCCAAATACAATAACTAATCTCAACCAAGGCTGTACTGAAATCAAAATAACGAGGCTGGGTGAAAAAAAGGGAAACCACTAAACAGGGGAACACACAGCTGAGGGAGCACAGACAACAACACAACAAAGATTTAAACACTGAGACTTTAAATACACACACGCACACACTAGGTAATCAGGGAAAGAGAGAGACAGCTGACGTCCTCAGAACTGTCAGAGTTAACACACACATTCAAGTACAAACAGTGAATGAGGCTGTTGTGACGTACCTGCAGCTTCCACCTTCACCTCAGCATAAACAGCACTCTCCTCTGGTTTATGATGCTTCCCTGTTAAGATCATCAGATCAAAACTCAATTATTAATACATTTCTAAGCATTGGAAATCATTTCTATTATTTTCTGTGTTGCATGTGTTTTGCACACTCACTCTTCTTTCCAAGGTTTTTCAGTTCAATCAGAGAGTATGTGACACTCTGGGGTTCATCTGCACCTGAAATGTAACATTTGTAGTTACAGGATTGTAAACAGATCACCTGCAGTCAGTCTCATTAAATCAAAAAAGCTCTCTAACAGCTCAAAATATATACTGTAAAATTTACACTTGTTATTGACTCATAGAATTTAGTGAAAAAAAAAATCAATAAACCAGGATTAGAATAATAATTTAAACTAAATTTTAATGAGTGCAAAAAGAAAAACTTTTCGTTAGAATTACGTCAAAACCAGGACTGTGAGATATTTTCAGACCATGAAGCCATGATGGTGTCAGTGTTTGTATTGTTATGATATGAAACAACAACATTTGTGATCCTTTCAGTTAAAGACACAATCAGGTCTCTAAAATCCTGATTATTTCTGATCTTTTTGCAGTCAGTCAGTTATTTGGATGTTTGTCCAGCTGGTTTTTGATAAACAATCTTTTAAAATCTGCTGAGCACAAACTGAACCTCAGAAATTTCAGAGTTAATGCAGACTGAATGAAGAGTCAATATTAATAATGATAATAAAGATCAGTTTAAGTGCTGACCAGGATGAAGAGAGTCGTATTCATGAGTTTCATCCTGGTTGACTCCATGATTTGTGGTGGAGCTCGAACTGTGACTCTCAGACTGGATCGACCTGAAACATGAAAGAAACACAATAAATTCAAAGTAACTGATGCAGGTTTAAAATAATAATAATAAAAAGTTTTATACCAACCTGGTGAAGCATGAATCTGTGAAAGAGACACATGTTATTACACAATGAGATCAGAATGATGTTTATGTCTGAATAATTAAAGTGTGTGTAGTAAATAAAATATCTGATCCAGCATCAAAAGAAGAGGCTCTCACACTTGGACTGTCTGCAGCGATACAACAAGAGCAGGAGAATAATGAGGAGAGAGACTCCACAAACCAGTCCAACAATCAGCTGCACAGGAGCTGAAGAGCTGTCAGCTGCTGACACAGTTAGTGTAACAACACACAATTATTAATAAACTGTAATTATATTGGATATTTTCCTTCTCAGTCATCAAAATATTTCCAAATATTCATCAAATCTTTGATCCTGCTCACCTTTAACTAACATCCAGCTCTGTGGTGACTCTCTTCCTGAGTATTCACACTTGTAGAAACCTTCATCAGACTTTGACACTGCAGAGATCTTCAGCTCCTCTCGGGTATCACTTTGAATAAGTTTGTCATTGTGGTAGAAAAACACATTGGAAAGTAT
Organism: Archocentrus centrarchus; assembly: GCF_007364275.1. Classification (NCBI taxonomy): domain Eukaryota; kingdom Metazoa; phylum Chordata; class Actinopteri; order Cichliformes; family Cichlidae; genus Archocentrus; species Archocentrus centrarchus. The sequence continues at coordinate 1,623,713 of NW_022060278.1, read as the reverse complement.
TTTTTGTGTCCTCAAACTGCAGCTCAGACTAAAAGAAGCTCCTTCAGTCACAGGATGAACAGGACTCACCAGGATAGGAGCATCAGGATCATCTGTGAAACAATCAAACACAATTGTTTCAGTCAGATCAGCTGGTGCAGACTTTTAGAAAAAGCTGACAAACAGTCAAGTCAATTTATTTATTTAACACATTTAAGCAGAATAAACCAAAGTGCTGAACAGCAAGTAAAATTATCAAAGAAACAATACAAATGATTTAACAATAAAAAGTAATGATTTAAAAAATAACACAGTAATAAAATAAATATGAAAGTAGTAAATAATAATAAAAAGTAAAATAATGATAGTAAATGAGATACACTGACACAATAACCAGAAAGTAATCTGAAGCTGAAAAACTTCATGAGAAGAAGCTTGTTTTCCACTGGGATCTGAAGAAAAGGAGGACGATGACCTAATCCAGAGTTTCAGAGCTGTGACTCAGAATGAGTGGTCACCTACGAGCCAATCAGCAATTAGGAATAACTAGAAGCTTCTGACATTTGCAGCTAAGTGAGCAGCATGGGACGGGATTGGAGAAGATCTGATTGATAACCTGGAGCAAACCCATGCAAGCACTTCCTGTCTTTCACAGTGCAACAAGTGAAAAACATGATCAAGCCTCCACACAGTGTTAATTTCGTTGACCAACTATTTTCGTCACAACCCTTTTTTTCATGACGAAAACGAAATAAAAACTACCTAAAAGGATTTTAAAAAATGACGAAATAAATTGACACTTTTGTCAACAAATCAAATGAGATGGAAATGCTTGGTGAGGATGACATCCAATCACAATTGATTTAATTTTGCGAAAGGGCGGGACAAATTAGGAAAACATCCAATCAAACGCACAATTGCACAAATTTGATCTAAACCTTGGAAGGCCACGCTAGCCTGTGAATTTTCCAGGCAGAGCAGGCCTACTCATCAATATTTTATTGTTATGCTCAATAAACAGGGTCAGGTAAATAAAGATGTTTGTGCAATATGTTTATGTGTATTGGTCTTTCAAGCATTGTTCCATAACTTTTAATAAATGTTTAATTTTGTGTAAGTGTGTACTGTATAATGACTAATTCAAGGGAACTGAAGAAAAAGCATTTTACACCCTTTATGTTTTATTTGACTAAATCGACGGTAGATTCAGTCGAATATATTCTAATTGGCCGACTAAAACTAGACTAAAACTAAAACTATTCAGATGACAAAATTATGACTAAAACTAAATTACATTTTCATCCAAAGACTATGACTAAAACTAAATCAAAATTTGCTGTCAAAACTAAAACTGTTTCCAGGTACCTGTCAGGAGACCAGCAGCAGCATTTTGAAGCAGCTGTAACTGTGATATTACTGTTATGGTCAGTCCAACATATAATGAACTGCAGCAGTCTGGATGTAATAAAAGCATGAATGACTTTCGGTGATAGAAAGATCTGGTTTAACTTTAGTTAAAAGTCTTAATTGAAGAAAGCCTGATTTGATCTGTGAGCCAAACTTAAGATCAATATTTTTTACAAGAGGTTTAACAAATGATGTCTGGGCTCAGGATCTGACGGCTCATTAAAGGTATAATTGCCTAAGAATTAAGTTTAAGTTGCTGCACTCAGAAACCTGCAAAAATTGGCTTCGCTTGCTTTTTATTAACAGACCAGTACAAGGAGCTCCAGGATGGAAGAGGTTAAGTTCAGATGACAAAAATCTTCCCTAAACCAAACCTTCATCACAGTAAGGAAAAATCTGTGACTGAGTTCTCTTTGGAAACTGTGATGGTGGAAGTTTTTACTGGGACAGCAAAACAAACAGTTCTTCATTCCACAAGAAATTATTTAAATGATTCCCCAAAGATTCAAGATCTGAACTTTATCATTTGTATTTTTGTTTTTGGTGCCATGTTTTCATTCTTGATAATGAAGCTCTGCACAATTCTAACAAGCAGCTGATTAAATTAGATATCCATCCATCCATTTTCTTCCGCTTATCCGGGGCCGGGTCGCGGGGGCAGAAGCCTAAGCAGAGAAGCCCAGGCTTCCCTCTCCCCAGCCACCTCCTCCAGCTCATCCGGAGGGACCCCAAGGCGTTCCCAGGCCAGCCGAGATACATAATCTCTCCAGCGTGTCCTGGGTCTACCACGGGGCCTCCTCCCGGCGGGACATGCCCGGAACACCTCACCCAGGAGGCGGCCAGGAGGCATCCTAATCAGATGCCCGAGCCACCTCAACTGGCTCCTTTCGATGTGGAGGAGCAGCGGCTCTACTCTGAGCCCCTCCCGGATGGCCGCACTCCTCACCTTATCTCTAAGGGAAAGGCCAGCCACCCTTCGAAGGAAACTCATTTCTGCCGCTTGTATTCGCGATCTTATTCTTTCGGTCACTACCCAAAGCTCGTGACCATAGGTGAGGGTAGGAACGTAGATCGACCGGTAAATCGAGAGCTTCGCATTTACGCTAAGCTCCCTCTTCACCACGACGGACCGGTGCAGCGTCCGCATCACTGTAGAAGCAGCCCCGATCCGCCTGTCGATCTCCCGTTCCCTTCTCCCATCACTCGTGAACAAGACCCCGAGATACTTAAACTCCTCCACTTGAGGCAAGAACTCGTTCCTGAGCCGGAGAGGGCACTCCACCCTTTTCCGGCTGAGGACCATGGCCTCAGACTTAGAGGTGCTGATTCTCATGCCAGCCGCTTCACACTCGGCTGCGAACCGTTCCACTGCGAGCTGGAGGCCCCCCCCTGATGAAGCCAACAGAACCGCATCATCTGCAAAAAGCAGAGATGAGACTCTGAGGCCACCAAGGAAGAAGCCTTCCGCCACCTGGCTACGCCTAGAAATTCTGTCCATAAAAATTATGAACAGAATCGGTGACAAAGGGCAGCCCTGACGGAGTCCAACACCCACAGGAAACAAATCCGACTTATTACCGGCTATACGGACCAAGCTCTCACTGTGGTTGTACAAGGACTGAATGGCCTGCAACAATGGGCCAGACACCCCATACTCCCGCAGAACCTCCCAAAGAACACCCCGAGGAACACGGTCGAATGCCTTCTCCAAGTCCACAAAGCACATGTAGACTGGTTGGGCAAACTCCCACGCACACTCGAATATCCTTGAGAGGATAAAGAGCTGGTCCAGCGTTCCACGACCAGGACGAAAACCGCATTGTTCCTCCTGAATCCGAGGTTCGACTAACGGACGCACCCTCCTTTCCAGCACCCTGGCATAGACCTTACCGGGGAGGCTGAGTAGTGTGATACCCCGAAAGTTGGAGCACACCCTCCGGTCTCCCTTCTTAAAGATGGGGACCACCACCCCGGTCTGCCAATCCAATGGCACTGCCCCAGATCTCCACGCGATGTTGCAGAGGCGTGTCAACCAAGACAGTCCTACAACATCCAGAGCCTTCAGGAACTCAGGGCGAATCTCGTCCACCCCAGGGGCTCTGCCACCAAGGAGTTGTTTAACTACCTCAGTGACCTCACCCCCAGTGATGGTCAAGTCATCCCCCTCATCCCCAGACTCTGCTTCCACTACAGAAGGCGTGTCAGTGGGATTCAGAAGGTCCTCGAAGTATTCCTTCCACCGGCCGACTATAGCCTCAGTTGAAGTCAGCAGCACCCCCCCCGCACTATAACAGTGTGAGTGAAGCACTGCTTTCCCCTCCTGAGTCACCTGACGGTTTGCCAGAATCGCTTCGATGCCGTCCGAAAGTCTTTTTCCATAGCCTCACCGAACTCCTCCCACACTCGAGTTTTTGCTTTGGCCACTACCCGAGCTGCATTCTGCTTGGCCTGTCGATACCTGTCAGCTGCCTCCGGAGTCCCACAGGCTAACCAAGCCCGATAAGACTCTTTCTTCAGCTTGATGGCTCCCTTCACCTCCGGTGACCACCATCTGGTTCGGGGGTTACCACCACGACAGGCACCAACCACCATGCAGCCACAGCTCTGAGCAGCAGCCTCAACAATGGAGGTGCGGAACATGGTCCATTCGGACTCAATGTCCTCAGCCTCCCTCGGAATGCTGTCGAAGTTCTGCCGGAGGTGGGAGTTGAAGATCTCCCGGACTGGGGCTTCTGCCAGGCGTTCCCAGCGCACCCTCACAATACGTTTAGGTGTGCCAGGTCTGTCCAGCATCTTCCCCCGCCACCTGATCCAACTCACCACCAGGTGGTGATCAGTTGACAGCTCAGCTCCTCTCTTCACCCGAGTGTCCAGAACATACGGCCGCAGATCTGATGATACGATTACAAAATCGATCATCGACCTGCGACCTAGGGTGTCCTGGTGCCATGTGCACTTATGGACATCCTTGTGTTCGAACACGGTGTTGTTATGGACAAACTGTGGTTTGCACAGAAGTCCAATAACAAAACACCATTCGGGTTCAGATCGGGCAGGCCGGTCCTCCCAATCACGCCCCTCCAGGTCTCACTGTCATTGCCCACGTGAGCGTTGAAGTCTCCCAGCAAGACTATGGAGTCACCAGATGGAGCACTCTCCAGCACCCCACCCAGCAACTCCAAAAACGGTGGGTACCCTGAACTGTCATTCGGCGCATAAGCGCAAACAACAGTCAGGACCCGTTCCCCAGCCCGAAGGCGCAGGGAAACTACCCTCTCGTCCACCGGTGAAAACTCCGACGTACAGGCAGCAAGCCGGGGGGATACAAGAATACCCACCCCAGCTCGCCGCCTCTCACCGAGGGCAACTCCAGACTGGAACAGAGTCCAGCCCTTCTCCAGGAGACTGGTTCCAGAGCCCAGGCCATGCGTTGAGGTGAGCCCAACTATATCTAGCTGGTATCTCTCAACCTCACGCACTAGCTCAGGCTCCTTCCCCACCAGAGAGGTGACATTCCATGTCCCAATAGCCAGTTTCGATAGCCGGGGATCGGTCCGCCAGGGCCTCCGCCCTCGGCCACCGCCCGACACACACTGCACCCGACCCCTACGACACCTCCTGCGGGTGGTGGGCCTGCAGGAGGGCGGGCCCATGTAACCTCTTCGGGCTGCGCCCGGCCAAGCACCACGGGCTAATGCCTGGCCACCAGACGCTCTCCCTCGAGCTCCCTCCCCAGGCCTGGCTCCAGGGTGGGGCCCCGGTAACCCTATCCCGGGCAGGGTAAACTGTTCCCTTGTTTTTTCACTCATAAGGGTCTTCTGAACCGCTCTTTGTCTGGACCCTCACCCAGGACCAGTTTGCCATGGGAGACCCTACCAGGGGGACAAGCCCCCAGACAACATAGCTCCTGGGATCACTGGGACACACAAACCCCTCCACCACGATAAGGTGGCGATTCACGGAGGAGTAAATTAGATAATTGTTCATTTTTATATGAGGCTGCTGTAGCAGTGAGGTGTGGTTTGAGCACAGCTGCAGGAGGAGAGGTGGAGCAGAGTAGTTCATGGAACTGTGCACAGTGCAGGTAAATAAAGAAAGTTTGCTGCTCTGAACTCCCTGATTGGCTCTGCACTGAGGAGAACTCACATACAGCAGAACCTTTGATACAACTGCACCTTTTTACATGATACACTCTGATGACACATCTTGACCTTCTTTGTGGTTTATTGAAAAAAGAAAATATAACAGTTATTTGTGCACTTTACAAATTTGCTTAACTAGTTTAAAAGATTGAGTGAAATGAGACCAACAATCAAGAGCATTTTGCTGCTTTGGTGAGATGCCGAAAATTGTCTAAAATTCGAATTTTTTTACTGAAAAAAAAAGTATAATAACATACTCTGTACAGTGATGTTGACTGCACTGCTGAACTCTCCTGATCCAGACTCACACCAGTACACTGCAGTATCTGACTGTGATGTGTTGATGTTACATGTGGATCCAGTCATTGTCCTACAGTCAGAGTTCAGTCGGCCGTCCTCAGTGAACTTCTTCACTCTCCACTCAGCAGAGTTTCCCTCACAGGTCAGTGAGACAGAGTCAGAGGTGAAGTGTTGAACTCTGTCAGGACTCACTGTGAGAGACGCTGCTGAATGAACATCTGGAAACATGCAGGGAGGAGACAAAGCTCACAGATGTTAAGTATTTCTTATTAACAGATTAAGAAGATACAATATTTGTTTTGGCCAACCTAAAATTTGTACCTTCAATACCAAGAACAACAAAATCTTTGATGTGAGAAAAACATTTATTGGCCACCTGTAGTCAGTGTTTTCTTCACATTTATGTTAAACTGCCTGCTGCCTTTCTTTACCCAAAGATGTTCCTGTTCTTCATATATTTCAGTTTTTTTTTTCTGTACATCCACTTGACCACTAAGAAAAGTGTCTTCAGTCAATTGTACATCTTGTCTGTTGAGTAATTAATATGAAATTAAAGTCAATATTTGGTGTGATCACCTTTATCTTCAACACAGCCTGAACTCTCTTTGGCAGCTTTCTTGTCATTTCTTTAAATGGTCTTCAGGAAATGTTCTCCAGGCTTCTTGAAGGACATTTTATGCTTCAATGAGTTGTAGGTCAGTTTTAAGTGGCTAAACAAGCAAATAAATGAATGAGCCTATCCCAGCTTTCATAGGGTCAGAGGCAGCTTTATTTTTTTAATGGCAGGTAATTTCATAACACAGCAGGATGTCTGCTACCATTTGCTTACATCTACTGTCCAGTAGACCCACAGTTTCCTGTATTGTGTTTACATGACACTTTGTAAATGACTTCTTTCTCTTATTATGCATGTTGCTTCTCTTGAACGTACCCATCACAACCACAGAAACACCATTTATCCACTTCCTTTAAATTATCCTTTTCAGGGTAGCGGGGGCCTGGAGTCTATCTCAGCTGTCATTGGGCAAGAAGCAGGGGCACCTGGACAGGTTGCCAGTCTGTCCCAGGCCCAACAGAGAAACACACAACCATTCACACCTATGGGCAATTTAGAATCACCATTTATCTGATCTATCCTCACTAACTACAGTTGGACTGTGGGAGGAAGCCAGAGTACCTGGAGAGAAGTACGCAGACACAAAGGGAGCAGCAACCTCTGCAGAGAAAGGCCCCGACTGGATGATGGATTTGAACCCAGGACCTTCTAACTGTGAGGCAACAATGCTAACCACTGCACCACTGTGCTGCCCCCAGGAGACTGAATTAACACATTCAAAAGTCTTTACTGCACAGAATGAACATGAACTGTGAGAGATGTGTCTAAGGCGTCTCTGGGAAACTGAACCGTCCACAGGAGAGGAGAGCACTATCAGTCCGAGGGGTCCAGGCAGTGAGTCCAGTTAGTGAGAGTGAACAAAGAGCTTTACTTGGAAGGCTGAAGGAGATTTCCTGAGGGGGAGGCCCCCGAATTGTCTTTCTGTAGGAGCAGAGGGTGTTGGAAGGTGAGCAGGCAGGTGAGTAGGTGAGGTGAGTGTGGATGTTAGTGAAAGAAGTGTAGTGTCTTAAATGCCTATGTGAAACTGCATGTATGTTGTCTCCTAAACATATAGGAACATTCCAGCAAGGGGCCTCTCAGTTTGGGAGCTCATCTTCACTGTTTATCTTTACCAAATAAGGAAAGTTGTAAAACTCAGGATTCTCTGACCCCCCAAGAAAGCTGGTTTGAACCAGTCTGTGTGGCAGCATGTCTACCATATGTTAAAGCCTATATAACGCTGTAAGTTTCTTTGTTCGGGGTGTGCAGAAGATCATTGGCTTTCTCTCACCCAGATGTCTCGAGCGTCTGTTTTGACATTGTCTTTTTTGTAATAAACCTTATGTTATTCATTGAGACTGTCGGCGAAGGATTTCTTCAAACACAACATCATGGCATCAAGATCAAGAAACAACAGAAGCTTGTAGGAGAAAACCGACCAGCTTGATAGAAGCAGGTAGGAGACTCTGCTGAGGAGCAGCATAAGCAAGCAATCTGTCAGAGACTGGGTGAGGGGAGCTGGCCATTAAATGCAGGTCATTAATGAGACTGATGAGGAGCAGGTGGTCAGGCTGAGGCACAGAAATCTGGCTCCATTCAGAAGGCAAAGAAACCTCAGCTGAGCTCCTCCTGGACTCAGGGACAGTTAGAGTCTCCAAAGAAAGACACACCAGTAGAGGACTATGACACAGAAAGCCTGAAGAACTATTGTTCAAGATCACTTTAAAAACAGAAGCACTCAGACCGCAAACCTCTGCCAAGGCAGCTCACTGTGGGCAGTATTTACTTTTAAGGAAATAATACTGTATTTTGTATATGAACATTATGTAGGAGAGGGTAATGGATGATGGACACTGATTCATAAATAAGCAGACATGAATAACTTGAGGTTATAACATAATATTATACTGCAGTATGTTTCTAACTAACTAGCAGCTCATTCTCTCTCTTGGCAACACTTTAAAGATTTAACACATTTTAGGGTCCACTTGAAAGAAAGGCAGATATGAAATGTAAAAGTGAGGTCAGAGGTCAAATGTGACCTGATATATGGATGCAGTGATCAATATGTAGAATTCCCACATACCAGTATAATTTCCTAAATATTGTCAATACAAACAATAGCAGTAAGAAACACACCTTTAAATATGTCTACATTATCATTTTGATGTTCAGATCAATCTATTGACTAAACATGACCTCCTTGGTTGTGGTGATCACCAGAAAGTTTGGCTCCTTAGAAGCAAAATATTTTTAAAAAATGAGGGGTGGCTAAAGACTTTTGCACAGCACTGAATATGTCTTTGGTGTTTCCTGCTATCATCATGATTGAAAAGGTTATAAAAGCAGGAACAAAGAAATTCATTTTGGCTTGATCACAGTAAGAAATTAAAAGATGGATTCTTCTTTTCATATAAATGAGTTTTAACAGACTGAATCTCAGTGAAAGAGAGAAACTGGTAAAGAAACATAACATCAGCTTATTGAAAGGATAGAAACAAACTGACCTGCAGACCAGACAAACTTTGGTTCACTGTGATCAGTGTGATACTCTGGGTCTCCTCTTCCAGCTCTACACACATATCCTGCTGTGTGTGTCTGTCCATCAATGATGTAGGAGTCCTGTGCAGTCCCACTGCCATCAGGTAGCAGCTCATAACTGTAGGATTTCTCTGATAGATCAGGAACAGCTTTATACCAGTAGAAGCTCCATCCTGCAGACGGATGTTCAACCTCACAGTTCAGAGTTACTGAGGCTCCAGGACTCAGCCATGATGGAGACACAGTGAGGACAGGACGGGGTTCATCTGTTCAATAAAGATTTTATCTCAGTGTTTAGTTAATGATGCACCACTCACACTCACATTCACACCTTTGGGTAATTTAGAATCACCAGTTAACTAACTCCAGTAACTGCATGTCTTTGGACTGTGGACAAACTCCACAGAAGGGCCGAGGTGGATTCAAAGCCAACCTTTCTAGCTGTGAGGCAACAGTGCTAACCACCACACCCCCAATCTGATGGGCAGGTTAATGCACGTTATTGATGAATTGATTAGTTTTTCATGTCCTGCAGCCTGGCGTTGCTTCCAATGTCAGCATATAGATACCAGCTCAGTAATAAGAAAATATTAATATAATAAAAAGTAAAGTAGCAGGTAATTTCAAAGCACAGTAGGATGTTTGGCACCATTTGCTATTAGTTCTACAATTTCCTCCATCCTGCATGTGTTTACATTACACTTCTTATTCTGTGTTCACAACCACAGAAACACTAAAATGTTGTTACTCAGTGAAGATTCCTGTCAGCCTAACAGTCTCCCACCTGCATCCAAAGGCTCTCTATTAGATCTCATTTCTATTTTGTTTTGACATTTTCTTATCTTTTTGTCAATGTTATTGTTCATTTTAGGCTTTTAATA